>NC_084955.1:17120388-17337888 GCF_949316205.1 Platichthys flesus | reverse complement strand
CTGGTTGGCACTACACAGCACTTTACACTCTAACAAGACACAGGAGCAGTTCCTCTCCTCGTCCAGAGCTGACCTGAATCATCTGTTAATCCACAGCTGCTCTCGTATCTTCAGAATTGTTGCACCCTCTGGATATACACCACCATTTCATTCCTATTGGCGGTGCTCATTATTGCTGTATGTTGCTTGTACATCGCCTGCTTGAGTCACTAACAGCTGAAACCAAATTTCCTTGTGTTGACATACTTACCCAATATATCTGATGGTGACATTGGACCAAAGATTAATTAATAAACAGCGGGAGGGAAAATTTGTCTTTGCATTAATAGGGGAATTCAATGGCAGTGAAAGGAGGCAATTGTTTCCAAAGAGAATAGGTATAAAGGGTTCTGTGGAACCCCAGGAGTCTGAGACAGGCCTGATAATTACCTGCATGGCAAGCTGCTATTTCTACACAGGTGGGTGGGCAGCAGCCAGTCTGCAACAGAGGTCAGCGGAGCCCTTCATTAGAAGCTCCGATGACGCTCCGCCGGGTGCACTTTCACTCACTGGTTTGCTGGGGTGGATGCAATTACTGGTTTGCTCATAATGGTTATTCCATCACTGCAGAACAGGAGACCACTATAAACAAAATGAAGTGCAATTGTACGTCACCGAGCACTAAACGCTTCACCCCATCTGATCTCAGGCTTTATACCAAAACACTCACCTCATCATCGCACATTGTCAACATAATCAAAGCAAAAATAAATGAGTAAACGAGTCATTTTTATTTCACTTCTCATATTTCAATGTTTTATTTATTTAAATAATTTAAAATGGACACAAAATATCCCGCCGACAGTCTGCACATTAACAGGAGTTTCAGAGGCACATTCTCCATCCACTATGAGACAGCGCTTCAGTGTGTTTCCTTGGGAAATGTAGGCCCCGCATGCATTTAGATCAGAGAGAAAACCTGCCCGAGAAACCCTGCCGGTGCAACGGGTGGGGAGACAGTTTCTATCAAACGTGGAAGTTCTGCTACTGATGTATTCTCTAGTACCCATATGGCTGGTAGGAGAGCTGGGTATGTAAGAGCACATATTGCCTGGTAGGGGAAGCAGGGGTGGCTCAAGTCACATCACTGTGTTAATACAGAGAGTAGACAATTATTTTTATTTAATAAGAGTCGTTTGTCAACCTACCCTGTTCCCGTACAGCCACTGATCTATGTCTTCACACACAACCACAAGACAGCTGAATATGGATGTCAATTATAAACAGCGTTTGAAAATATTGGACAGTGAAACAGAGAAATAAAATAAAATGAAAGGGCGTTGAGACTCCATAGATTTACTTCGTTCAGTTGTTATGAAAAATTCATTTAAAAACATGAAAATTTTGTGTGATATTAACAATTATGTCTCTCCCAATTCTGACTTCTTACATTATTGTTAAAACATCTACCATCCCTTCCTTTTGAATTCAGTTTGAAAACCTGATTTAAACTGTAAGTAGCATCGTGGCTTAGACTCAACAGTGGGCCTGGCTGAGCAGTACACAGTACCATCACAGCAGCGTTTATCAGGAAACACCTTTAAAAAAGAGATTCTATCAAGTCTGAGGCAACGTTAGCTTGGTTTCATCAATGGCCATGTTTTACAAAGTGAAAAAAATTACCTGTATTATTCACTCATAGAACAGCCTAGGAAAACAAACAAATGATGGCATGATATCCTGAAAAGTCTATAGGAACAAGTATTTTTCATAATGTCTTCAATATAATGCCAACAGGACAAAGTCTTGGATAAACCAGGTGTAAGGTATGAGTACAAAGGGGAAAGATTGGACTGGTGGTAGAAAGAGTCAGAAAAAAGGAGAATCAAAACATCATTAGCACACTTCATATTTATATTTACACACTCTCGCAAACGCACGCACACTCACACATACACACACTGACAATCTCGCTGAGGTATTAAAGTCGCCTCAATGCACGCTTTTTATCTGCTTTCTTTTTCCCTGCTACATTATTACTACTACTACTGTTATTGCTGGTGGTGGTACTGGCTCCGTTAGCGCCATTACCCAGCGTTGCTGGCACAGCTGCGGCACTGGGTCCCGCTCTCTTTGTGGGGTCACCTGCGTGCTTCTTTGGCTGTGGGCCATCATTGGGGTCCGGAGGAGCTCCAGATGTCCCGCCAGGCCCACTCATGGCGTGGATTTCTGTAAGCAGACGAGCACGGGACTCGTATTCTGCATAGTCCTCAAACAGCAAACGCCCGGCCTCTTCGTTCAGAGCCGATTCAGGGTTTGGATGGATGAGAAGACACTTGATCGTCTGTGGGAAACAAAAAGAGAAGATAAGAAATAGAAAATTGGAGGAAACAATGTTGATCCTCAGAACAATGAAGAGTGGTTGTTCATCTTACAAGTAAGACGTGTCTGAGGCCAAGTTCTGCCTTCCAGTCCCTTTTCAACACGTTGACACAGATCTCTCCCTTGTGACCGACATTGGGATGAAAAATCTTGGTCAGGAAATACCCCTTAGGTGGAACCGCAGGGAAGTCCTTCCCAAGGACCAGACGCATTCGGAAAATGCCACCAGCAAATGGAGTTCCCTCTGTCAAAGCATAAAGAATTCATCAAATGAACAATATGTCAAGACTGTGCCAAACGTGCTCCATAAAAAGAATGAAGGCCAGAAAGCTGCAATCGTTAAATCCAAGTCAGTCGTGGATCATTTAGTTGAAACTTCTCGACTTTATTATAATCCATTTCAGTTCCGATGAAAACGTACACTCTAATAAAAATGTGACCTTATTAAATGTACTCCACTGCCACTTGAAAATAATGAATACATTACCTGCAATAGCTTATAAGGGTATTGTCCTGGGACAGAGGAAAGCAATATGAGGAGTTAATAAAATGTGGACAATTTTCAGGCTCTTCAAGGCCTGCTTAACAATAACAAGGTCTGAAACAATGAGCTCATAGGCCCCGTACACACCTGCTATTAACATCTGCCCTGAGAGATACCATCACAAGTGGCCAGCGTTAAGTATGCGTGTTCACACTTCGTATTAAAATGCTTCCTGGAGGCATCTCCTGTGACCACATCTCACTTCTCCGCTCTACATGCAAATGAACACTTACTTGTGTTAAGACCAAAGTGTTGTTTTGTGTCGTTTGTCCCGAGCAGCTGTTGTTGAGGATTTTTTTAACATCCTGACACATTACATCAGTACAGCACCATTAGGAGAACAGTGCCTGTCTAATTCCACACATACTCTGTTCTCTGAGCAATACCCAAGGTGAGGTAATAGATAAAGGGCCAACTAGCAGCTCATTGTAGAATCTGCACTCATGGACTTTCACATCTAATTCAGATCCCCCAGACACACAGGCATCCAATTCATTTCTTTTGCGTATTACACCAGTGGCAAGACGTAAGCTCACAACATGATTTAGGAATGCATACTTTATGCTCAAGTTTCCAATAGGATGCAAACACCTACATGTAACAGGGTGAAAGCAATTTTAGGCTTTCATGGATGAACTTTTGGCTGGCACATGGGGAGGGAGATATATTGGGATACTGTGTGAGACATCTTTAGGCTTGGAGGTGACAATTGCTCATGTTACTCTGGCCTTTGACTATTGTTCCAGATTAACAGAATGATTACTTACTCCATGTTCCGACAGCAGACTTTGAATCACATGTCTATCATTGGAGGTTTGTCCTGTTGAGGCTGTACATGCTCCTTCTCATTTTTCTTGATATTTAATACTTTATAAATTGTCATGAGTAAAATGTAATTTAAATAAGAACACACAGTAGTGTGTAGAGCAGTAGCACATAAAAAAACATATGTGTTTCTCTGATGCGTTTAGGCAGAAACAGGTTGTCAGAAGTTTATTCTACTGGTTTCTGATACTTGAAGGTCCGGGCATCAGATGACAAAAGTCCTTCATCTGTTTATAAGAAGGCTATAATTAAATATGCATGGTCATAGAAAGTGACAGTGACTTTAGAGTGTAAAATAAAAGTCGGATAGAACCATTTTAATGTCTGGCCAGTGACACATAAAAAAATTCCCTGGCATTTAAGAAAAACTCTAAACATTACTGGGCAACAGCCAATATAACTGGAATTTAAAAACCTGTATTTTTAGGAGTCATTCACTGCTGCACGCATTTCGACTTTAATTTCCACATGATCATTTTCACTGGCTTATGCAATAGGATGTTATGGCCAACCTATATCTTAAAGCAGAGGAGCGTTAACATGCATTGGCTGACGAGGACAAGAAAACAGTAGCAGTAATGGAAAGTTCAGGAGTAGCCAATTCCCAATGTCCTCCACAATGTTTTTTTTTATATATAGAGTCATAAGCACTACCCAACACAGAAAACCCATCACTGTGTAGTCCTCACCTGGTCCTTCTATGGCTGTGTGCAGTTCAGTTATATCTTCATCGCTCGGATAGATCTTTATACCCTCGGGGGGGTCCGCAGCTAAGGCTGAAACCTCTTTGTAAACCAAGCGGAGAATATGAGGTGGCAAATTCTCCACATTGGAGTTCTGGAGAGAAACAAACACGTATCAGGTTAAGAACATATACAAACATAGGGCTTCAACAAACGCAAAAAACTATGAGCCAGGGATGTTGTAATAATAAACGTTTCACTTATACAAATGGAAGTTATATGCGGCTAAAATGTTGGTTTAGTTCCCTTCAGATAGGCAACTTCTTTGGCACCTGCAATAATGCCACATCCAACTTGAGATAAGATTGAAAACAGGTACTAGCTTGAATTATTGAGATAAATTATGTTGAGACTAACACAAAGCAGTGTGAATCCTTGTGATAATGTCCACGATAACCTTAGAGTGTACGCTCTCTTAAATGATGAAACAAGGATGAACGATCACTCTTATCTCCGTGTAACAAGAGAATAGACCTGGATCGCTTTAATGTGGGCTGCAAAGTTCTAGCTTTGAGGTTGTGACACCACATGTGTATTGTCACTTAGGTTTTAACATAACATGATTCACGTGATTATCTGACATCTCTACGTCCCCAATAATCCACTGTTTTACCGGAGCATTGGTGAAGATGTAACAGCCGTCCAGAGGGAACTTTACCTTAGCATTAGCAATGCTAGCCTTGCCCCGACCAGATAGAGTTAAAGCTACACTGTGGGTTCTAAATAGGTGACATCGTCTTTATTGAATTCAATTGACTGGTTAAATTCGTCAAAAGCAGATAATGAAGTTCAATAACGGCCACAGACTCCAGTGAATAGACAGAACCCCAAATTAAAAGCTCGACGGATGGCGACGGCTAAACAGCGGATCAAGCTAGCGGCTACTCTGGTTAGCCGTTAGCATTGAGCTCGGCTAGGTGTCTTACCATCTTTAAAAATGACTTCTGTAGAGTCGGGGGTCTCCTGGCTGGTGAGAGGTCCGAGGCGTCTTTTCCTTTAAAGCTTGAAAATAAAATAATATATTTGATGTCAACTTAGTCTCACTGGCTGCTGCTCTTTTCTTTTTTCCCGTTGACACAGGAACAAAAATACGATCCTCGGTTTAACCTACCAGCGACGACCAATGGGCTTCTTCCTGAAGGCGGACGGTGCAGAGCGTGGGCCAATCAGGATGCAGTGTAGTCCGTGCGTCACGGTCGAAGGCTCCGTCCGCCACACGGTGTCGAGAACAAGGCGGATTCTGGTCAGGTATTGGTCTGTTTGAAAAACTCAGCTCCAGACCCCGCCCCTAGCAGCACAATTGAAAGTAAAGTTGAAAGTACTACGTTTGTGTTGCTTTAGTCAGAGTATGTAAATTAGTAAATCATTTTACTATATGTACTAGTTTCAACAGAAAGTTACTTTAGGCACATTTGTGTCATTTGCACAAAGCACAATATGTCATTTACATTTATGTACACATGCTTTTTCTACTTGCTTGTACTATCATCCTGTGTCACTGCACTTTACTTAATACCATTTCTATACCAACCACTACACTTAAAGGTGGATATAATGTACATACTTTTTAAATATAATTTGTATTCTCTTGTCTACCTCGATAGATAGATAGATAGATAGATAGATAGATAGATAGATAGATAGATAGATAGATAGATAGATAGATAGATAGATAGATAGATAGATAGATAGATAGATAGATAGATAGATAGATAGATATTCATATTGTAGCATCCTCGCGTATAGACGACAGGAAACTTCTCTCTTTATGTGTAACTTTATTAAAGTCCAGCGAACGCGACACACTTCTTGTTCGTAACTCCGACACTCCTACCCAATAACTTTTGGACTGTAAACAGATGCACACACAGGCAGACAAATTTGTAAGCTATAAAAAACAGTACAAATATATATAATAAAAATATCAAAAGAGTCCTGTACTGATATCATGTAATGTCGACACAAATAAACATTAATGATGTCCACAATCGGGTTGATTCTTACCTCTATATTGTTCTTTCTTCTCCTCCTCTACTTTGGGGTGCTTTCTGAATTGTGCACCTGATAATTTGATATTTTTTTGATTAATCTTTGACTCTAACCGCAGTCTATCACCGCAGCGTGTACGTCAGGGACACACCTGAGGCGGAAGCGCAAATTCTGTGCGAGCCGCCGCCTGACTGTTCACACAGGGAGCCATCCAGGAGGATGTTTTAGATGCTGGCTTGCCTGTCCACGGAGCCACGGGGGATGACATCAGCAAATGTCCCTACTATGCTGCCAAAATGAGTAGGTTGTTATACTTCTCTTTGTATGCATCATGTTGCTATGAGGAACTGTTGTGAAGTGAAACGAAACTCCCTTCTTTTTTTTCTGTTCATGCTGAAATAAAGTGGATTCACTTGGTCTGACATTTTCGATCACATCTTTATAAAACACCTCACTAGCTTCACACTACAAAACCTATGGGGGGGGGGATGTTTTTTGAGAGAAGATTCCAGACTCATTCACTAGACTGGCACTCAATAGAGCGCAACAGAGCCATATAGGTTCATCTCTGATCCATGCAGCTTCCTTCTACCAAGTTTTGTGGTTATTAGTCCAGTAGTTTATTACATAAACCTGCTGACTGACAAATCAGAGATGAAAACATAACCTCCTCAGCAGAGGTAATAAAACCTCCACCCATTTATCAAGGAAATGTCACCAACATTAATAATTATTAGAAACACAAGTTGAATGAAATGTTTCGAAAAGTTGATGGGTAATTTTCTGTTGGTTGACTTATCAATTCATTTATTAAAAGCTAATTTCCCCTGCTTCTTAGTATAGGGTATAGGGTTTTTATATACATTGTATATATTGGTTTATTTTTGTCATGCACTGATTGTACATCAAATTGCCCTTGAAGGATATTAAAGATTTTCTTTCATGGACAACTTTAGTTAATCACAAGCTGCACAAACCAAGTTAGAGCAGCAGAGGAACCCAGCAGCCAGCAGGGGGCAGCCTCAGGAAATTACAGCAGTCTGTGATTCTTGTAAGGCGTCCAAAGACAAGGTTATAAAATACTGGGTTATTCTGTAACAATAGGTTTTTTAAGTATGTTAAATCATCCAGTATCTAAAAGCCAAAAATATAAAAGTCCATTTTGAGTAAGGCTGTCAAATATATGTAGTAAAGCAGAAAATATTTTCTCTTAAGTGTTTATCAAAAGCAGCATAAAATGACACAGGCACACACACGATAGTTTGTCCATCTTCTTAGTGTGCTTAATTCCTTGCGATAATCATCAGGCTGTGTGGCCTAGTTGGTAGAGGGAACGACCCGGTTCGAATCCCAGTCATTCCCACCACAATGGGCTTCTGCGCAGGATGTGCAGTAGGCTTCTGCGCAGGAAGTGCGCAATGGGCTTCTGCGCAGGATGTGCGCGAGCATATATATTTTTTTTTAATCAAATTTTTTTATATTTAATTTTATATTTAATTTTTTCATATTTAATTTTTCATTATCATCATCATTTCTCCGCGCTGGTTCAGGGGTAAATGATGCTGGTCTTAACAGGTGACTGACCTACTCAAGCTTTTAGCCGCCAACCCCCACAGGAGATAATGTGCCTGTCTGTGTGGTCGCGGCGCTTCCCGGCTCTTCCCGGCACTACGCTGCCGGTGCGAGCAACCCAAGTATTTAACATGGGCGAGGAAAGGAAGCGGACCGCTTTTCGCAACGCTTCTACCTCTGGTGCGTCCCCGGGGTTAGAGGATGATGGTGTGACGTTAATGTAATGTTTTACATTGCATGTGTTACGTTATGATAAATCAGTCTCCTATGTCGCCTGTACCAGGAGCCGCCCCTGTCACTGGTTGTCTTGGCTCGCTGTCTGGCCGGTAACCAGCCATCCAGACAGCTCCGTGAATAAGGAGGAGGAGATGTTTCTTTACTTGGAATGCGGCCACTTCATTTCTCGGATAAACAGCAGGAGAAACACTTGCGTTACCTTTAGGTGGTCCATCACATAGATATATATCTATGGTCCGTCACTTATACACACACTTTTAGCTTCTTTTCCCACAATACCCAGGTGCACTATGTCACACACTACAAATATTTCCTTAAAGGGGCAGGCCATACCTGCAACACCACAGCTTTGGTCTCATAAACAGATGGCAAGAGAAAGCAGAGACGCAGACTCAGCAACTACATCCGAGATCCGATGCACCTTATTATTATCTGAGGGATTTTTACACACTGTCTGATAAGATTCCGACAGTAAAAGCAAGGGGTAGTGATGGATAAGGTTTTCTCTATAAAGTTAAGTCTTTCATTCTCACTTTCCACCTTAAAACTATGAAATGAACTGAATTATGAACTAGTTCAGAAATAAAAGGTGAACTATGAATGTTAACTATTCATGTTTACTTGTATGAACTGAACTTTGAACACTGATAGATAGATAGATAGATAGATAGATAGATAGATAGATAGATAGATAGATAGATAGATAGATAGATAGATAGATAGATAGATAGATAGATAGATAGATAGATAGATAGATAGATAGATAGATAGATCATCTTCACCACCAGCAATGAGACTGAACACTAGATGTCGCACTAACATAACGCCTGTAGTTATTAGCGGGGACAGAGCCTGGTGGGTTGAGAGCGTTAAGTTCGCAGATCCTACAAAGATTCAACAAAGAGGAAACTTACCTTCAAGATTTACTTCTACTATTGATTTGTATATATTATTGATTTTAAAGGTTAAAGGTTGAAGTGAAGCGTGTCTCCCGTCCTGCTCTGTGTGTACCGTAAATGGGCGTGGCTGCCGCACAACACCACACAAAAACAACAACGGCTCTGCTTCCGGTTGTTCTGGATGTAGCTGTCAGTCTCCAGCTTCTTTCTAACGAGAAACCGCTTCATCAGCTGGTCAGTGGCCTCACGTAGCCGCTGTGACTAAAAACAGTGGCTTCCTGCGAACTGTCAGCTGCCAGATATGAAGTAGAACCAGGGGGCGTCCACACGTTAGCCTCCTTTAGCCGCTAGCTGAAGAGTTGTGGGTTAGCTGAGTGGTTAGCTGCAGCGTTAGCTAACCAACTGTCACCCGGTGTGTACTTTGCTAACGCTGCTTTTTCCCTTGTCTGTGTGACTGTGTTTAGCGTTAGCATGAGCGAAGGAGACGTGTTTCATGAGAAGCAAAGACTGGAGCTGTGCGCCATCCACGCACTGAACAACGTGCTCCAGGAGCGGGTGTTCACCAAGGAGACAGCCGATGACATCTGCAAACGGTAGGGAAGCAGCTGCACGACGTGTCGGTGTGTGGGACCAACACACCAGACGTCTAAAGCACGAGTCAGATCACATGAAATAACCGTAGTTTGCTGAGACATTTGTTTGCTAGTTAGTGGAAAACCTGGCTTGCTGCACAAAGTTGTTATCTCCTGCATTTCGAATTAAATGCAGCTGATTGCGCGTGTTTCTATTGTTTCGTCCTCCCAAATTAAATCAATGGGAGCTGGCCAAATATGAAACCAACCATAACACAATGTAGTTTCAACGGCACCAGAAACGGTCACCTCCAGAATGATCGTAGATTTGAATCGACTCCTCTTTTATATAGTTTCAACAAAGACCTCACTGAGGGAGGAATTGTTTCAGGACTTTTGGAGCAAAATGCTTTAGTGAGTTGTTCTTAATAAACAGACAAATAATAGTTTATATCCTTCATTAAAGTTATTTAATAAAGACATAATAATAATAATGATTTATTTACAAACTGTTCCCCATGGAAACATGATTGTTTTACCTGTTATGCAGCAACTGATTGAATCTTCACAGTTACTGTTTGTAAAACCACATGATTCTGCATTTGATCATTTAAGGAAGACCTGAGTTTATAAAAAAATGGATTTGATTATGTTACCTATGGTTTGATAATCGGTTTGAAAAAAGATAAAAATGTTTTAAATGAAACGTTAACCTTCAGGGAAAAGTGAAGAGCACAGCATACAAGCCAAAAGTGTGGCCATTGTTAGGGAGGTTATTTACTAAATGATTTGACTATGGGACGAGGTGAGTCATGATCTGGGTCTCATGACCTCGGTTAAAGACAAGGCGAGATTATTTGTAAAGCACATTTAAACAGCATGCAACCCAATGTGCCTTCATGGAAAATATTATCCTGTGGGAAAGCTTGTGACTCCAGGAACTCAAAGAACCTTTGTTTAAAACAAAGTATTTTTTGAATACAGGATGTCCTGAAAAAGAGTTTCATGAAATTGAAATTACAATGGATGACAGTTGACAGAACTCAAAGATATTCTCACAGGAGAGAGCAGACAGAGTGTGGTCATGATTCCCAGCAGCCCTTGCAGGAAGACTCCTTCCCACCGATGGACACTAAAACACTCTGTGGGTTTTGAGTTTAAAGTGTTTGGTCTGTTGCTCTCTCTTCGCAGGCTGGCTCCACAGTGTGTGGTGAACCCTCATCGGTCAGTGTTGGGCACAGGGAACTATGACGTCAACGTCATCATGGCAGCGCTACAGAGCAGGGACCTGGCTGCAGTGTGGTGGGACAAACGCAGGTGAGGGAGACACTGAGCCCTGTGATTAGAAAACCTTTCTTTTCAGGAGCGACAGGCCTGCTACTGCTGTAACATGGGACGGTCCAACTCAGAAGAAAGAACAATATAGAGGTTTTCAGGAGGTAGTTTATTTGATTGTTGATTTGTTTGTTGACCTTTGTGACTTAATCAAAGAACAGTCTTTTTGGATTCACAGCTAGATGAAGAGATACTTATTTCCATATATACGCTAACACTTTAATTCTATATTCACTATTATACTGGAAAATCATTAAGTGCAACCCAAGGGCATATTGCATTGCATATGTGCTCCAGGTTGAGGTCATATCTAAAAGTGGAAGTTTTGTTTAATTCACTCTCTCTGTTTTTGAATGCAGGACGGTACAGAGCCTTTGCGTGTCGAAGGTCCAGGGCTTTATTCTTAACGTTCCATCGCGAGTATCGCTTGGGATCGTTTCCCTCCCGCTCCGACGGCGGCACTGGCTCGCGGTTCGGCAAGTTAACGGGCAATACTACAACCTCGACTCCAAACTGAAGAGTCCCCTGTGTATCGGTGGAGAAGCAGAGCTATGGTAAGACTGTGTATCTACATCAGTGTGTGTGCGTGCCTCTGCTCTGAATTAGATTAAAACTCTGCGTTTGCTGCTTGAACCCTGACTCTGTCTCAGTGAGTGAGTCATCCCATATGAGTGGTCACATGAGGCTTACCTCACTGTTTGAGTTTGAATGCTGCTCTCTGGTAATCTAAGAGCCTGTGTCCATGCTCTGTTAACCGTCTCCCTCCTGTCGTCCTTGTTCCAGCTCATTTCTCAGCGAACAGCTTTCTCAGGATGTGGCAGAGATGCTCCTGGTCGTCCAGCGGGACGTGGAGGAGGACGGTTCATGGCTGAACCCTGACAATCCCAATAAGTGATGCCTTGGCCCCGGACACACCTTTTACACTTTAGCATGGAAAAATGACTGACTGTTTTTTTTTAAACGAACACCTCATTTCAAAAACCTCTTCAGGGAATGCACTAAAATACATTTAAGTATCTGCAAATATACACACAGAGGGAGTTCCAAAGAGAAGCAGGGACGGGCGTTTACTCCTGAAATGAAGAACTGTTTTGATTGTAATAACTTTTGAAAAAAACGTGTACTTGCACTCTCCTGCTATTGGTACGTTTGTTTGAGAAGGTGCATCTAAGCTCACAGGTCTGCAAGTTTGAAGCCAATGAGGGTGTTTGATGAAACTTGACTTGAGACATACTGAGTAACTGAACTTTCACTGTTTTCGTGGTAGAAAAATTGCAGACAGTGTTGGTGCATGATAATCTACATTCGCAGTAAGGTAACTGGACTATGTTGATTAGTGTAAAAAGATTTGAATTTGCCAAGTAGGACATCACTGGACTGTTATCCAGATGCCAACAGTAGATCAGTATGTACAAGCTTGTAAAGTGAAAACTTATCAGTTATCTCTTAGCACCTGGGTGCACCATCTCTTCCCATGACCTTCTTTGTAGACTTTCTATGCACTACAGAGTTAGATTAGTTAGCACCGTTTGTCTTTGTGTGTGTTCATACAGGCACATGTTGTGTGAAGGTGTCAACTGCTGAGACGTTGAAGGACTAAACCAGTGTCCTAGCAAGTTTTCAACAACTTACTACAAATCAGTCACAACTTCAGACTTTGCTCAGAACTTTTGTTTCCCTTAATAGTTATTTATTTAATTTCTTACATTGTGGTGCAAGTTTTGTTGCTTTAGTGTGATGACAAGTCCTTACAGTAATGAAGCTTGGACAAATGTATTGTAATGTAACTAAACATGAGGGCTGGCAACTCAGGGCTGGGCAAGATAGAAATATTCATATCAGTCAATTTGATAAATGTCACATTGTTATTTCTTTTAATTTTAAAGACAGATTTTTGCTCCTGAGTAAAGGTTTGGCTTTTAAACTCTTCTTTGTGAGCAGAGAATGACAAATACATAAATTTAAACCACAGCTTTTAACCAGTGGTTGTTAGTAAAATTACTTTTTAAAATATTAAATCCACCTGATTAGTTGTAAGTTGTTGAGTTAAACCTGTAATAGCACTGGTGCTGTGACTGTGTGTAACCTTAATGTTTGTACCTTGTATCTCTTGTTGATCTATGCATATCCAACAGAAAAGGAGCACCGTCTCCGGTTCTCACTAGTGACTAACTCGCACCTCAGAAGCTCAGAGGTTCATTATATTGAAGCTTATTTATATTAAACCGTGACTTCCTCTTTTCAGTATGAATCTGTTATAACGCATGCTGTGTGTGCGTGTGTGTTTCTTGTAGACATGATGGAGACCAGTGTCGGGTTATTGAAGTTATTTTTATTTATATTAGACTCTTGAGTGTAAAAGGATGCCATTCAAAAGGAGCATTGATAACCATACAAACTCAATTCAAGGGGTTAACAAGGGCAGTTGGCGAAGAAGGGGGATTCAATGAAATCTCCAACGTACCATACCATATATACACAAAACATCTTGGAGAGATCTCAGAAGCCCAATGCTATACATAGTTATTATTGCTAGTTACGGTAGGGCTACTGCAGCACCAGTAGCAAGAATCATATTGCTATGTACCTTGTGTCATTGCATGGGATTTGTAGTTCTCCACTCTGTGGACTTGAGTGGCAGTTCTCCATTCAATCGTTAAAACGGGGTCTTGATAGCCCTCATGTATTTTTTTTTAAGAGCAAAGTTTCTTGACTTTTCAGATATTATAGACAGTGAGATATACAGAATACCATAAGGTAATACAAGGAAAATACAGAATTGCCACCTATAAAAAGTAATAAAAAAAATATTAGAACCAAGTGAGGGAACTGCATAACCATTCACAGAAAAAAATGTGTCATGTTGCTACGTGCCAGTGCTTTTTTTTTCTACAACAATATTTATATAAAAACTTGAAAATAAAAGCGGTGGTACTGATACATTTAAGAATATAAAACTACAACGTAGTAACGTCATTACCTTTCTGACTTGCCTCACCACTGTTCACAGTTTACACAGAGTTCGACCAGACAAGGGGAAAGAATTTAGACCAAGACCACTTGGTTCTTTACACAGCCATCCCTAAACCAGCATCACCACTGTCGGTGCAATCAACTGTCCCGTTAGACCCGTTTATTTTAAGTGCTTTCAACAATGATAATAATAATAATAATAATAATAATATTCAGTGGTACTGACGTTACGCACTTTGAATTCACACCTAGCATTCATTTTATTTAGATTAGTTTCTTTTTCATTTCAGTAAAGTGTCCATTCATATGAAAACTAAACATATTTTTTCTATACATTTCCTAACAAAAATAATAGTAATAATAATAATCAACGTGAATACAGGTTCCTCGAATGGTTGGGGTTGGGGTGTGATTGACCTCCCCCGTAACCAGTCAGCATGCTGGGAGAGTACTGTACTTCCAGAAAACACGACGAGAGACGGTCCAAAGATGAATTGAGACAAATAATAGAGAAAGAAGAGAAGAATGTAAGTTAATCAGGCACCATCATCTCAGACATAAAGAACGTAGAACATTTTTCTCTCACTATCTGACCACTATGTTATTAGAAAATCATTTAGATTTGAAAACTTATCAATTCAAACTCAAGGGAGAAGTAGAAGTAGAAGTACTTGATCTGACTCTCCTTCAATCCATCTTCAAAAAGTCACTAGTTACAGTTTAGTCCGCTGAATAGCTTTTTTCCCCCGGCATGCAACCACATCTCATGGTGTTCCTCAGCCAGTTTAGTTTGCTCAGTTGTCAAGGATGTAACTATGTCCATCTGACCCCATCCATCCATCCATCCATCCATCCATCCATCCATCCATACATCCATCCATCATCTATACCAATCACAGCTGGCTTTGGGCGAGAGGTAGGGTTACACCATGGACATAACAACAGTGTTTTACAGGGTCAGTATCTACATCATTTAACTGAAAATGATGTGAAAACATGTCATCATGTAATGGATAACAGGATGTAGCTCCATAATCTGGAGGACCATGAGATGCAACTGAGAAAAAAGCCAGTAAGGGGACACTGTCTTTTTTTCCTTTTTTAAGATCAAAAATTAAATCTCCCATTCTTGTTTTATTCATTAAAACAGTTTTTGGTCCCTTTATTCTTTAAAATGGCCAGATAGTGATAATACAAGTCAAAATCATGTTAGTATCAAAAGTTAATGGGTGACAGAGAAAAGACACAAGTTGATATTTTGGGACATATTGATTCGTGTGATAAAAACGAACAAAAGGCCAGCTCTCAGGGTCCTGCGAGGTCGAACCCCCCCCCACCACCACCACGTTAGTCCGTCTGATACTGATTACTGAAGCGAGCGTGTGCACTAACAGCCGCGATAAAGTGCTGCCAAAGGTACAGAGGAACTCACAGAGGGGGGTGGGGACTGCCTTTCAGTCAAGGGTAGGCTCTCATAGCCAGGGTTGCCATTGGAGGAAACGTTTGGAGTCCTGTATAGAGATAGAAAGAGACAACGACAGAAGAGAGGGGGGAAAGGAGGAAATGGAGGATGAAGGGGAGAGAGGGAGCAGGGGCGAGACACATCGAGAAAGACAGAGGGGAGCGGGGAACCGCGGGGTGACAGGAGCCAAGGATAGGCAACAGGAAACAAGGAGAAAGTGGTTAGAAATATAGTGCGGAAATACACAGCACTCAGTTTAACTAGTAGCACCACTGTTGCTCAAGCAGCAGCAGGCGTACAGTCCACTCCCGACTCCTGATGCACTGCAGGATTTATACAATAATCTGCAATTACATGCATTTAGAGCTGGGTGTGACCCACCAGTCCCATTTCTGCCATAACCTTGTTCTCCTAATGAATCTGTTTATCTGCACAATAAACCCCAGAAAGCTTTTAGAGCAATCCTGAGCAGACTCCATCTCGGAGGAGTGGACTGTATCGTTCCTGTTCTGCTGAGTTTCTGAGTCAGTGTCGTGTCTGTGTGTGTTAATACTGGATGTGGGAGTTTCAGGATGATCTGCCGCAATAGAAGAGGAAGTTAACTAGTCCACGATTAGGTAGCACTAACTAAGCTGGGAAGCTTTGACAAGAGAGAGAGAAAGGGATAGAACGTAAAAAGATGAGAAAACAGAGAGTGAGGAGGTGGGAGAACCAAGGAGGATCGTGGAAGAGAGAAGCAGCAGGACAGATGCAGAGAAATAACCTGAGAGATGTTGGACACCACAGTGAGGAGACGGATGAGAGCGATGCAGGAGGCCGTGGAGGGGCTGGGTTGGGGGGGTGGGGGTTACCTATAGTCAACCTGAGGCTCACAGCGCCGGAGTGTTTACGACACAAGCAGTAGTCTACTGCCTTTTCGGAGACAGGGCGCCATTTGAGACGAGTCCGTGAAATGACCGAGCGGCCTACATCGTCTGTCCTGAAACACTCGACAGACGGAGAGACAGACACACAGACAGACAGACAGACCTCTGGAGTTGTGTCTGTTTCTCTGCCTACACTGACGTCCATATTGACCTGTCTGTGTGTCTGTCTGCAATGCATGTGCTGAGCCTGATGAGCTCTGTGGATTTGGACTAATCCTACATGGAACATATATGTATAAATATATCCTATATAGACAAAAGCATGTAAACCTAGCTGACTACACTGCACTGCTACTATGTTCATATACAGATGAGTGTGCACTATGTCCAACATCTGTTGTGTCTGTCATCAGTAGAGATGTGTCTCTTTTAGAGATTTCAAGATGAAAAGATTACGTGTCTGCTCAAAAGTATCTCAACAGTTCTCGGTCAGTCTCTGTGTGTTGTTCATGTGTTCTCTGTGTATTGAATCTACACCCTGGACCTTTTACAATCCCTGATCCTGCATCACTACTAAAGTTGCCCACAGGTGCAGATCTCAAAAAGAAAAAGCACAAACTGCATCCAAGGGCAACTTGCTCCCTCCTCTTGTAACATCTGGGACGTTCTGTCTGTCTGTCTGTCTGTCTGTGTGTCTGTGGGTCTGTGTTACTCACGGGAGGGGCGGCGCACTAGAAAACGGGGGTGTCCACCCGGCCCCCGGGTAATTATAGAAGGGGGCCATGGCCCCTCGCTGAGACCCCGAGGCCGTCTGTCTACGTGCCTGATGGGAGGTGAAGGGGTCCTCACTCTCGCTGTCCGAGTCTTCGTACTCCTCTGATTCACTGTCATTGTCCAGGAAAGAGAGAGAAAGCGATGTGAGAGAGAGCAAAGGAATGATGTGTCTTCATACCAAGCTGTATTCATTACTATAGTTACATGGTACTTATTTCTTAAAATTAAAATACATCATAAAATACAGCTGTATTTATTCTCTCGTCCTCTCATCTTGATTGGGCAGACACTTACATTCAAAGAAAACGTGCATCAGATGAAGACTTCAAACGGATTTTCCAGCACAGAAAACATCAAACTGCCGATCTACACAGACTGCAGAAGCAGCACCGATCACAAACCACCTTTTCTCGCTGTTAGCTGACGACACTCGAAATAGGTTCTGGTGGATTTCAGCAAATCTGGAACAAGTTGCTTCATATCCACACTCTGCAGATACAACAGACCTGAGCTACTGCTGCAAACCCCTGGTGCTAAACTGTCCAAAGCAAATGTGTCTGAAAATGGATTAAGGAGAATCCAACATTCAGCTGTTAGGGGTCAATTTGATGTAATTCTATCATATTACTAGTATATTGTACTTGAGCTAGACGGCAATCCCAAACACTAGGTTTCATTTGATATTTTTCAAGGATAAATTGGACAACTAAGTATTAGATCAGTATGCTTCTGCGTCATATGCCAAACAGCACGATATAACATGCAGAACCTCCAGCTTTCATGAATAGAGGCGTGTAAGATAAGACAATTCTTCATTATTCTCCCAACGGGGAAGTCTACTGTGTTGCAGCACCAAAGAGCTTAAAAATAGGCATTAAACACAATATAATAAATACGATATAAATAATGTATTTCTTCTAAATTTATGGCAGGCAATTCATGGTGGAGTGTGGAAATAGAAATCCCCTACTTATCTCTGTTTATACATTGCAGTAAATGTGATATATATTAATATCAGTGTATCTACCTATGCACAAACACACACATTGACAGTCCCTCTCTCACCTGGGGAAGCTCCTCCAGGCACCGGGCAGAGAGCAGAGGATGGCAGTGAAGGCCAGAGCAGAGAGGAAGGAGTACAGGGAGAGGTAGAGCAATCCCTCCATGCCATCATAGCACAGGCCTTTCAGTGAATCTATGTAGTCCTACAAGAGAAGAGCAGATCAAAAAGGATTGAGTTATGATAAATAGAAGCAGTGGCGTGGTAATTTATAATTTTGATTAAAATAGATTATTCATATACCTTATTCAGACCCCTGCAGTTCAGCAGAGCCACGAGCTGATGGAAGTTGCCCTCTGTGGAGTTGAGTATCTGTTGAACCTCCCTCAGGGATTTCTGTCGTGACAAAAACATTTTGTGAGATTATGCGAGAAAAATCTTGTGTTTCGAGTGAAATTGCGTGTTTAAGTCGGAACGTACCTCAGCTTTGGGGAACTGTGTGAGAGAGTTTCTGTCCAGATTGGAGAGGTGTGTGTGGATGTTTGACAGCGCCCTCTGAGACTGGGTCAGCACCTGAACACGACAACCAGTGGACTTTTACTCCTTTATTTTGCTTTCTTCCTTAAAAATATACAATTAATATGCTGAGAGCGTTGCAATTTTACTTTATTGGAGGACAGGACATACAGATACACACACAATTTTTCTATATTTAACCATGTATGAGCAGCTCTAACATAAAATCTCTCATGTGAGATGAGAGAGTCAGTAAAGGTCTGTACATGGTATAGACATATGATAAGACATTTTGCTTTTACATATATGCTTCAAACACTGATACAATTCTCCATTCATGTTAGACACTGTACTTCCCTCATAGAGGTTGGAAATGTCTTTAATTTATTGATTGATTGATTAATTGATTGACTGACATGTGACTGACTATATTTACATGGACAACAATGTTCCAAAATTGACACGACTAAGCCAATAGTCTGAATTAGACTCTTCTGAATGAGCAATAAGTAAATTAAGACATGTGGAATATTCTGACCGTATAGTTGCATTATGTCTTAATTGCATTATTACATCCTGTTGGAGTTTCACTGCATCTGACAAACCAACACACCTGAGCATGCTTGTCCTTGGTTCCAGTTTGAACAAGTAGTATGAAATAACTTTGACGTTAGTGATAATCTGAGTATTCTCTATAAAATGTAAACAGGAACATGAATGGAATATCTGATCAGAAGCAGTGATGTCAGAATATGATCAGTAGTCAGATCATTGGTTTCCGTGTAAGCATGGTGGCGTTACCTGCTGGAATGGACTGTTCATGCGCCTGCCACAGGTCAGGTAATAATCCAACACATCTGAATGGCCAAACAAAACACAAGCGCACAACACGTCAGCGCACAATAGAAACATTTAACTGTCATTATATTGACTTCTGCTGACATATGTACAATCCAGTGCACGGCAGCTCGCTCTTCCAGAGAGTGCTGCTGCTCTGGCACTGGGGGACGGGGGGTTAACTCTGTACCTGAGCTGGTCCCAGTGTTGAAGTTGGTGGAGTTGAGGACAAATGTGTTTGGGTCCGTGCAGAAGTCACTGAGAGCCTGGCGATGAAGAAGAGTGACAGGAGGAGTGAGGAAGGGTGACAGGAGAGGAGAAAAAGACAGCGAGAGAGAGAGAGAGAGGGTGGGAGAAAATGATCACAAGGGAAAAGTTAGCAGACACACTGACCGACTGACATATTTACCACCTCAAGTATCTGACAGCAGCTCACAGTGTAGTGACAGTTATTGATCAGCCTGCCTCACTCTGTCCTGGATAAAACTGGGCTCCTCTTTCCATGAGATCATCGCTCATACACTCCCCACTGTCCCATATCCCTGTTGACCTCCTTTTCCAAATCCCGCCTATACGTTGTTGTAGCCTACTTTTTCAGAGGAAGCATTTAGTTGAGGGACGATGATTCACACTCGGGCTGAAGTCGCCCCACCAGGAGAGGGAGCGAGAGCCACACGATGGAGGCCGACAGAGCCTGCGACAGAACAGAGCGGGCAGGCTCGCAGCTGGCCCATTGTTTCTCCGTAAATGACCAGGGACAGAGCAGCTCTGTCCGGACCCACAGGCCTTGGGACATCTCCCGCCAGCTCCACATGACACAGAGGACTCTTAAAAAACGTGCAGCGGAGCAGAAAAACAGCCATTTACCCACTCACACCCCCTAAACTCCCAGACCGAAACAGTCTCCCCTTCACAGAGCACCAGCAAACTCCCCAGTGAAAGTGGACATTAAACTTTTCTCTGTGTTCTTTGTCCTCCATAAATGTCACCGTGCTGAAAGAGGCTGCGTTGTCCGGACTCTGATGGTGTTGGTGGACTTTCAGCTGATCGTGGTCCAAGGACATGTTTGAGATTTTTATTTGAACAGGATGACATTCACACTTGGGCCTCCTTGTCCACTCTGTCCAAGGCCTCAAGGGGCCTGGGAAGAGTTGCAGCCGCAAGGTTTACAGTGCTGATGGAAAGCTGATGGTCTCTCGCTCTCTTTCTCGCTCTCCGTCTCTCTCCTTCTCTCTCTCTTTCACTTTAGCTCACTCTGTCTCTCAAACCGATCTCTCTCTCGATGCACTCTCCCGCTCCTCCTCTCCCCTTCCTCACTCTCGCTGAAAGGCCCCTCTCTTCATCTTCTATCTTTGCTTCTCGGAGCCAAACGCCCACACACTTTCAAACACACTTAGATGAAAAACCTGCACTTTTGCGCACAAACACACTTTGTACACAAATGCGCTCATGGACACGCACATTGAATCTTTAATCTCTGCCCCATTTTCCTGCCATTTTGTTCTTCTGCCACGACTGCAGTGTTCCTGGGGAGGCAGCGCTTTTCAGAATGGGCACAATGGGCACAGAAATCACACACAAACTCACACACACTCACACACACACACACACACACACACACACACACACACACACACACACACACACACACACACACACACACACACACATACACACACACAAGGGTCAGCCTCTTAAAGCTCTCTTCCCTCAGCTGTGGTCCTCCAATCCCTCCCATGACAGCCCTATTCACTTCCTCTTCCTCCCTCCCTCCAGTCCTGGCCCTGCTCACCATCCCAGCCTCACTGGGTCTACTCACCACTACAGTGGCCGTCTCCAGGCCCAGGGAGCCCCAGCTTAGGAACAGAGCCAGCCATGCCAGCACGGTCATCCTGTGGGAGAACGACACAGACTCTTCAGCCAAGAGGACACCGTGATCACCAGCTCAGTCAATTGCTGTATGGTTTGTTGGTCTGAAGATACAAGTGTGTGTGTCTGTGTGTGTGTGTGTGTGTGTGTGTGTGAGTGTGTACTCACAGGATGAGCAGCCAGCGGGCTTGCTTGGCCAGTCCCAGCAGGATGAACAGACACACTATGAGGTCAAGCAGCAGCAGCAACACGTATGACAGCCACCTGTGATAAACAAACACATGCAACACACATGCACAAGGTTATTCTCAACAGGAGACACAGTTGTCTGGTGAAAACAGACAATGCTTTTTTTCTCCCACAGCTTTTAACTTTATTCTACAGCTTTCTAATCACACCAACTGATGACTTAGATTATTTTTATTTTATTAAACATGGTTACAACTTGTACATCACTGCTTTGCTTTGTATTGTACAACTGTGCACACACATGCACAAAACAAACTCCAATGTATAAACCAAGGGGTTAAATGTTGTTACCTTTCATGCTATTTTATGCCACAGGGAATTAATTCAGAAGGAACTAAACTTTTCTTTAATCTATACGGTCTATAGTTTTCTTTTGTTTTCTTATTGTAGCAAATACTTGTCGTAAAGATTATTCCCACAGTGATAGTTGTTTTTAGATTTCCTTTATCTCAGACCAGATGGTTCCGTGAGGGTATAGTTGAAACCTATTATAGCTGATTGCAATTTTGCTAAACTGCAACTGTAGCTTTTTTGTTATGAAGTACAGTATCTATTTTGCCGGAGAATGAAACATGAAGTCTTCAGGGATGTCTAGGTAAGAATTTAGGAATAACTGGATTTAATGTACAGTATCAAACTCCAGCCAAAACATGGTATCCCCATTGACACAGTAAACACATCTACACTCTACACTGATAAAAGCACCCATGCAGAATCAAAACAGCTGAGATGTGTAATATTATCAATCAGACTTTAATAACACTGCAGATCTGAAAAAAACTCTGTTTATGTTTCTATCAAACAAACAAAACAAATCACATTATCTCAGCCTGTGTTCTGCTGGAAGAAGATTTAGTTTGTATCTTTTTGTTCCTTTGACGTTTGAGATGAGTCAGACACAAAAGTCCTCTCTGTGAGGTCAGGGAAGTTGTGTGGTCGGGAGGAGGTTTGTGTGTTTGCAGTCTGTTGATGGGAAGCAGGTCTTTTATATTATAACCCACTGACATTAAATAGGATATACTACATCCGTGGGCTTTTACTAATCAATTAAAGTGTTTTCATTATGGGATATGGAAGATAAAAGCATCCCCGTCAAGCCATTACGTGCACGAACGCTTTGTCGGTTTTGAGGAATGAAAAAGTTTCCACTGCATTACCCAAACAAATGGATCTTAATAAACATGCAGTATTTATGAGAGTGTGGGGAGGACAGTTTCCTCAGACTCATGCAGCGCTGAGAGCAGGGGTGTGGCTGCACTGACACACACAGTTTGTTATCCATCGAACGCCTCTGTGTGTGAAATCTACTCTATTTTACCTTCTCATGCTTCTGCAGAACAAATGACAATTCCCATGTTCCAGTAAAACGATGTGTCAATAGTCTCGATGTTACGTAAATGCTTGAAATGTAAGATTTGAGATATGAGTGTTAGTGGAGGTCTAAATGTCGTAAACAAAGATTGTCTCATTAGAAAAAAGAAAAGATAAAAATGAACTTCCTCCATCTTTAAGAGGGATCATTATGTCTTACACAATCACCACAAGAAAGAGGAAGATTTTATATGGAAAAACTAATAAATGTCAAATTGGAAACAGCAAAAGAACAATAACAGTTCTTGCCTTACTGCCAATGTCCGCTGTCCTTCGTGAAGCAATACACATCGTTTGCTGATTGCAAAATCTCAAGTATTAATATCAAGTGTTTCTTTGTTTAATCTCTGCAAAACCAATACACACATTACCCTAGGACAAATACAAATAATTATTCAATAAAATGGTTCATTTTAGAGGTCGGCTGTTTCCTAATAACTTCCAAGGACATTTTATTGAACCAACTATTAAATTAGTTTTTTGTTGCATGAACTCAACTCAGATATTTTTGCAAAGCTCACATAACAAATTAAGCACTGTCTCTATTGTATTCTAACTAGCATCAAATCGTATTGAGCTTTACTGGAATTTACTTTGAACCTTTGAGGGAATTAATTGAACATTTTGGACCAATGATTGACCATGTAATTTGATGCATATTGAGTCTTCTACTTAGACACACAATGTTGGCACATGGGGGAATCTGTCCACGTGGACTGCGGCCTCACCTGTAGTCTTCATTGACCATCAGTGTGTTGGCCGCCCAGCCAGGTGAGAAGGGGGTGGGCATCAGGCCGTTGGTGGGCACCAATGTGGGGGCCACAGAGGGCGGTGCCGGTGTGAGAGGTATGATGGACGCCCCGCTGACGCCGCTGTCATTCGCCATCCCTGCGTCAATGCCGGACTGAGCCAGAGAGATGGAGGAGAGCAGGTTGATCACGTTGTCAGATAACCTCCGGCAGTTCCGCGTGGACACCAGGAAGGGTTTACTGCCGGTAAAGAGCTCCTCCATTGTGGACAGCGGGCCAGAGACGGACAGCTGCAGCCCAGAGATTGTGTCTGAAATCTGAAATGGGAGGATGGAAGAATGTGAGGGGAGTAAAGTGGCGTGGAAACCACAAAGTAGAGGATGTTGATGCTCATGAAGTCAAGTTCAGCAAAGAGTGGGTTTGAAAAAGTAGAGCAACTTTTTATTGAATGTCCCACACAGATTACACCACAAGTTAGAACTCTAGTCCTGCAAAGTTCTTCAAGTAAACTTTTGGGGTAAAATGAAAAATCCCCATATATTAATATCAGTCTATAGAGTTAGGTCTTAGTTTAAAGTTGTAGATCATGCATCCTCATCGACTGCAGACGACTTCATATTCAATGATTTCTCTGATGAACTTCATCTACCATCTGCAGAATTCCTTTGGTTCTCCACCTGAGTTTTATTTTTGTTTCCCTTTCAGAGAAAATCGTATTATTTAATTTATAATTATATCATGTATAGATACTTATGTTGTATAAATAATTTTAGTTTTAGCTACTTGGGATATTAAGGATCACTTAGATACAATTAAATGAAAATGTCAGTCTTGAAATGGCTCCAGTAACTAAAGTTTAATAAAAGTTTAAGTTTACATGCAGAATGATCTTAATGATTGTCTCATTTAAAGATATCTTTGGCCTGTATTTGACAGGACAGAGGAAGAAATGTATCAGAGGACCAGGATCGAGCTGAACCACCGCCGGAGGACTCAAACCTTCACACACGAGCATCCACTCAACTCAGCCCGAGGTTCAGAATACTGGTTTAAATGTGGACCTATTCTCCTGTCTTAGTTATTGCTTGACTAGGGTCATATTAAAAATCCTGCTTTAGTTATGATTATTGTTTTGTTTCCATCGATGGATCAGAGCAGATTCACTCGTGTTGTTTTTCACAGTGTGAGGACATTTCGCAGTCTGACACACCAACCACTGTCTGACCACATCAGGGAAATCAATAACGCAAAAGTTTTTATCGGATTACCCTCCTCTCTCTACAGACCACATGTAAGCATCAGCACATCATCTCTGTCTCTGTCTCTTTCTCTCTCCCCCACACACACATACTCAAACACACATGCACACACACGCGCACACACACACACACACAATCAAACAAACACACACAGCATGGTAGATCTTCAGCTTGACATTTTACTTGCGGAGAACAGCACTCACCAGCAGATCGATGGAAGCTAGCGTATAATTGGCTGTGAGAAGAGACGAGGTCAACTGATACATCCCATCATTAGCCTCGCTGTTGCCATAGAAACCGATGCCTATGGCAACACTGCAAAGGGAGGAGAAAAAAAGAGAAGACATGAAAACATTGTGTGTGGGGGGGGTAGAGGAACAGATAGCAGAGGCATAAATGTAATGTTTAATTCAGTGTGTAAGTACATTTTAAATGAATGTGACACAAAGAGACAGAGCTGGTGAGGATGTGATATGAGCGCTCGGGATGAGCATCACCCTCAGTGGAGAGCATGGGAAGGAGGGGGGGGGGGGGGGGGGGGGATCTGACTCTTAGCACTCGACAGTTAAGCTCCAGCAAGGAAAATATTCGAAATGTTAAACACAGCGACGTGTTTACACATCTTTCTGTTATTCAAATATTCAGATTAAGGCCCGGGCCAGATGTTCATCAAATCCCCTATAACGCCAGAGGAATGGTATGGCCCAATCTCCCACAAAGTATGTGACCCAGATTAGAAAGCAGGGGGGAAAGAGGAGTGTGTGTCTGCGTCTGTGTGTGCTCTGCGTTTCAAGCTGATGAATGGGAACGCCATCTAATGCGGCTGCGTCGACAAATGACACACACCGCTTTTGTGCTTGTGACCAAAAGGCCACCGTCTGGAGGAAAAAGAGTTTCACATGAAATATTTCCATGCAACTGCAGAGCAGAGAGCACTTACACTGAGAATCAGAGGAGAGGACGACATTACATTTCACAACATTACATTATATTACATTAAGGTCCATAAGGGGGAGACACGAGCCACAGCAGCCAACCGTCTGTATGTGATGGCATCCTTATGATGGCTGAAAACATCTCCCCAGTACATTATGCTCTGTGATACAGCAACACAGTCTGGATGCATTACTGGGAATGGACAAGAATATTATAACAAGCACTGCTGTAGCATTACATTGCACAATAATTGCATTATAGCATTAAGCTGTAGATTTAAAAGGTCTGATGCAGTAGAGCTTCTCCTCCGTGACACTTTACTAGAGTGTGAGCGATAGACGTCAAGCTGCATCTCTCTTTAAAGTAGAGCTTAGGCTATGGACTGACTGGATGACTCCAAGTGGGTAAAATACTGAACTGGGCATGCTCAGATATTCCCCCCTTACTCTCACACACACACACACACACACACAAACACACACACACACACACACACACACACACACACACACACACACACACACACACACACACACACACACACACACACACACACACACACACACACACACACAAACACACACACACACACACACATAGATGGGGAACCAGTGAACACACACTCTGTTGCCACAGGCCTGTGGTTGGTAAACAGCAACACAACATGACCATCAGCTGTCATCCAGGCGTCCTTTCCTGTGCATGACATTGGTGACTGTGTGAGAGTCTCAAAAGCACATGATGGTGATGATGGAGTGGGTGACAGCTTGTGAATCACAGCCTTGTTGATGTTGCACCTTAAAGGCAGCGGTGGAAACTGAGTAAATCTACTCAAGTATTCTACTTTACTAACCTGTACTTTGCTTGAGTATTAACGTGTTACTTTACATTACTGCATGTACTCTCAAGTAAGAGTATGAGTAGTAGTTTCTGATATTTTTTTCTCCTTCCTTGTCACAATTTCTTTAATTTGAAACTTATGAGTTGTTTCCAGTTCCACCAAAAACATTTTCCCTTCTAACGTCTCAAACTGTTTCTCCAAAAAACAAACATTTGGTTCAACGTCTTGGGAAATAAGCTGGTTTGATTTCTAGCCGAGATCAATATCACTCTCACAGCTGTGCACTGGATATGAATGATATGTTCAGCCAGCAGCAGATTATTTTAGCAGAAGGAATGGAACTTGAGGGAGACAGACAGCAGTTGAAAATAAAAACACAAGTTGTGTTTTTATTTTGTTTAGTTTGGAAACCACAGAACTGTAAATAAAGAACTGACAAGTGGCTTTGAATAACCGCAATTGCTTCTTATGTAATACTCCATAACAAGTCAAAGTCCTGTATTCAAAACTTAAATATATATATAATAATGCCTCTGTGACAGTCATAATATTATATGTGGCAATAGATTGGAAACACAGATCCATCAACATGTAAAAATATAAATGATTTAGTTGTTGGTGCTGGTGAAGATGAAACTACATTGAACTACTTTGTATGCAGGTTATTCCAGCGGTTACTTATGTAGGCAGCAGAGTTCTTCCAAAAATCGGCAATATATATCTGAGGGGGGTAATAAAAGATAAATGTGGCAGGAGAGGAAAAGAAAAACATATATTTTTTTCTAAAATGTATTTTATAACATATTCCCTTATTGTGAAATATCGTATTTGACAAGGGGCCTTAACAAGACACTTCTTATTCATGGGCTTTAAGGGTTTCTAAGGGTGGTCTAAGTTACATTGAACCATTGCTGATAAAGTTACAAATTTTGTATTAGTCACAGGGGTCCTTTTATTTTCTACACTTAATATTTTGGAGGACTCGTACTTATTTTATAGTGAGTAAACGATCCGAGTACTCTTTCCATCACTGCTGGAAGGTGACCTGTGTGTAATGTTGTAAAAAGTAAGAGCTTTGAGGTTGATGATGAAATGTGACTCCTCCTCCTCACCAGCACAGCGTGACAGATGCCACGGCCACCCACGTGACACAGCAGATGCCCCTCCCCTTCTTCCCGCTGTAACCGTGACCCGTGCTGCCATCTTCATCCTCCTCCTCCTCCTCTGAACCCTCGCCCCGGTCGCCGCGGTGGCAGCAGCAGTAGTGTATGAGGAAGGAGAGGACCACCAAGAGGGAGACGACAAGAGCGATGGCCGATAAACTGGACAAAACCAGCAGAGTCTGGAATGGAAGTGGTGAAGAGGAGGATCAGTCAGCGGATGAGTCAGTGAATGTGAAAAATCATACTTTAATTCCATATTTACAAGAGGAGATGAGCAATTGGAGAGAGTAAAAAAGCAGCTAATCCCGTTAAATTCCACAGCTTTTGTTATTGTTCCGCCCCCATTAGCAGTAGGAGATGCTGATTAAAAAGGTATGAGACCATACATTGTGTGATTCAACGCAGCAGGAGGTACAAGGGATTCAGGTTCACTCTCTACGTGCACTCTGCAAATAGAGGGACAAATTTAACACTATTCATTTGACGGGATTCTTGACCGTCTCTGGGGTTTAACCCTTAGATCCCTGATCTGTCTGTGCACCCTCGTGAATATTAATGTCACTAAGCCACGTCAGACTTTCACTTCTGATCGGGCTCCATGTCATAAAGTCAACCTCACTGGAATGCATTTCCCCCCAACGCACAACTACAGTATTATCCTTCATCCATCTGCCCGTCTGTCACTTCCCATTCCTCCACCTTCCCTCCATCTCACCTCCTGTTCTCACCAAACCCCTCCCCTCCACCCATCCCTCTTTCCCCACGCTCTCGCCCGCTCCCACTCTTTCTCTCCCCCACTCTCCACTCGCTTTCCTTCTATCCACACCACTGAATCTCTATTAATAATCTGTGACCTACTTAAATACATTCACTGCCACTCTCTCTCTCTCTCTCTCTCTCTCTCTCTCTCTATTTCTCTCTCTCTCACTCCTACTCCCACTCGATGTGCCTTCCCTCTCTCCATCTCTCTGCCCGTCTTCTGTTCAGCAACCTCCTCGCATTACTCATTCCCTCTCTCGCAGCACTTTCAGTCTCTTTTGTCTTTCTATTCTGCAGGATAATTTGCGTCCCCCCCCCCCCACACCCTCCGTCCCTGTACCACAGAGAAGTCACAAACACGCACTGTGCGACATGGCTAAAGCTGGAGCGTTTTACATGAGAGCCTGCTGGAGGAGAGGGAAGAGACCTGACATTTTGCTGCAGAAGCTGCTCAGTTCAGAGCCGGCTCAGACCACATTAACCTGCAGGAGGACTCAGTGCATGAGGAATCTTGCGCTTTCCTTGAGTCTGAATCACATGAAACGTCTCAAATTTGCATGCGCAGAAGCTGAGCTGAGAAACTATGCATCAAAGCATGTAAATCAAAGGAGCAACATTAACCAGTTCAGCTCAGGGATCTGGTGCCATCTTCAAACCAAGTAAATAGTCAAAGTAAATAAATGGGCATGAAAACAGGAGTCGGCAGGCTCTCCCCATCTCTCTGCAGAGTGCTCTTGTAAATTTCAGGGATTTATGGAGCAATTGATGGAGCCATGTAAAGCAAATTGCCCATTCACCCAGCAATATAGCCCAGTATCCCCCGTACATTTCTAACTATTATGGTGTAATCATTATGCAGTGTGGCGCCTCAGATCCGACAGGTGAAGTGCAGCATGTGGTTACGGTGTCATGTGAGCGGCCGCGGCAGGTGTCTGTTACCTGCTGGTACTCCCAGCTGTCGGGGATGAAGAGGTTGTCCCTCATCTGCATGCTGAGGTCCAGCCGGGGGAGGGCGTGACACACCCGCACCCACAGCGAGGGACTGTAGCTGGGCACCGTTGTCATGGCAGCCATTTTCTCCTGCCACTGGTTCTCTCCTCCGCCCTGCGGGAGGGAGGGAAGAGGGGTCAGAGGATGTGAGGTAAGAGCAGAGGAGAAGGAAAGTAGGTAACGAGGAGGTGAAGGAGGCGAGAGGGCAGAGAGGTCAGCGTGAGCTTGACTGCCATCGTGACCCCCCCCCCCTCCCTCCTCCTCTGATGCAATTTATGATCAGTGATCACCTGAGCAAGGTGCAGATCAAAATGTCAGACATGGTTACTGGAGACAAACTCTCAGGAGCATAAATCAGTGCAGACACACACCTCAGTCCCAGGGGAGGTGTGTGGGTGCCAAGGTTCAGCTAATGAGCAGAGTCCAGCCTCCTCGTGGCAAACTCAATCATTTACATTCAGTTCAACACTGGATCGGGTTATCAGTTCACAGATACACACGTGAATCTTCTTTTGTTGTTTGTATCTGATGTGTTCAGAGCCCTAACGATTTGTTGACTAATCCAGTGGCTGAAAATTAACATTGACCTTAATCATATGTTAATCAGTTTAGACATTTAATCAAGCAACCACAAATAAATCTGCCAGTTACCAGTTATAACTGTTCAAATGTTCAAATTTCACCAACTCGCACATTTAAAATCATCTTAAATTGAATATATTCAGGTTTTGGGTTTTTGCAGACAAAATAAAACATTTGTCTTCTGGATAGAGAACTGCTATGTTTGACATTTAACTGCACAAATGATTTAAAGGTTGGTTCCCCCAAAAAAACAATAAACAGATTGATGCTATTAAAAACAAATAATGGTAAGTTATGGCTTGTTGCGTTTTGCCTTGAGCACATGTAAAACCTATTACATAATAAAACGTGGCTGTTTTTTCACCGACCTTAACCTTATAAAACATGGTATGTGCTATAAGGGCTGGAACATATATATGGGAATATACAGGGGTTCTTTGAAGTGTTCCAGTGGTAGAATATATATGAGTCTGTATTTAACTCCTTCACCAGCCTCCGTTTAGTGCTCAGCAGCTCTTACTTATGGCCGACCAAGAGGGAGAAAGTAGGGTAAATACAAAGGGCAAATCCGGTTAGCCAAAACACACAGTGGAATCCTCATTACAATGACAGAGCCGAGGGAGAACAGGGGGTAAGACAGAGGCTGGTCGGCTTCTGATACTGGCCGTCCCGATTCAGAGCTTTACTCCTAAAGAAAGAGGCGTTTTAAGTCCAGAGCACAGAGACGTCCATTCACAACAACAACAGCACTGATGCTTAAATATAATAGGTTTCGCAACTCAATACAGACAGATACAGTTCTGCATTTGAGTCAAACATGTCGAATGGATTCTGAATTCAATACTCGTGTAGGATTTTATTATCTTCAAATGCAGCTGCTGTGTTTTCAGCACAGCTTTCAATCAGCACAGTATTGGACCCCAGTGAGGCTTTCCCCTCCCATTGATTCAGGGTCACAATCCACTGCATTACTGTGTTGAGCACTGTGCAAGATGAAAGTTTAGATCGAGCCGCATGTCGATTTCAGTACAACACAATTTCCCCCATTCATATGGCGGGCCGGAGGTGCCCCAGAACAAGTTAACACTTCGGCCCCAGGCCAGACAGGGCAGCTCTGAGCCCATTACAATAAGTCTGTTCACCTTAATGGTTCCAGTAGCCCAAGTGTCACAAATCGAATCATTGCCAACACTCACTTTCCCTTATTAAAGCTGAACATAATGGTTCACGCACACTGATAGCTACATCTATCCTCCATCAGCAGAGTAAACAGACTCAGGACTCTGGCCTTAAGTGAATTATTAGATAGAATGTATTATTCGCTAAATTTATTAGGTTATAAAAAGGGGAAATGTTCTTAAAAAGCTGAGTAAAGGCTTATTCTTGAAAAGGAGAATCAGTGTACCTGTTGTGTTAACCACCGCCAACAATGTGGGTCAATATGAAAAAGCATTTCCCTTGACGGATGACGACAATGTGCTAATAATGATTTTCCCTCTGACGCAAACGAGAGGTGACACAAGCAGAACGCATCATATTAAAACCTGCTATCAAACCAGTACAGATAAAGAAACACAAATAACCAGCAGCTCTGTCACCAGGTCCAACTGTGAAGTCACTTCTTGCACAATATTCACTCACTCCAAGTGAACAAGTGAGGAAATACAAAGTGACGACAGACACAAGGTCAGAGTTCAGGTGCAGATTATCATGCAACCCCGCCGAAGGTTAATGAGGCAACCTGCTGAAAGTGAAGGGGGGGGGGGGGGGGGGTTCACGGTCCTGGAGCAGCAGTTACTCAGCAACTGTCACAGATAGGAAGCCTCAAGTTGACGTGATGCCTCCCTGCACGCTTGTTATCATGCCTGTTACCATTGCATAACTGGCGGCGGACAAAACGTGAGTTAGAGCTCAGTCGGTGGAGAGAAAAGGAAGAGGAGAAAAAAAAAATAAAGGAAGCTCACGCGACCATGAGCCATGAATTGGAAAACCGAGCAGGAGGATAATTCTGTTTGCACCGAGCTCAGACAACACGGAGAATGGAAAGTCCTTGCATGATATGAGACTCCATGATGTCTGAATGTAAAGAAAAGAGCCATTTTGTGAGGCAGCGAAAGAGGCTGGAGCATTGGTGTCAGCTGAATTTAGGATATGAAAAAAAGAAAAATCTTCATCACCTTAATCTTTTTTTAAGAGAATACAACTATGTGCATCACAGGGAATAAATGGTGTCGCTATTTTGCTGCTGAAATGATGCACATTTGCAGTTTGTCTCATAAAATCTATTCATGTTCACCTGACAGCTCCGAGTGGTCGTCCAACAGCCGTTTAACAACAACCTTAATGACTGTAATTTATGAAGGAGCATTACAGCCTCGTGACACACTACATTGAGCAGGAGAAATGAATTTACATCCCGGTGAAGGGTTTGCAAATTACCTTTTGTCTGCTGAAGCCACTACATCTCAATTCAAATTCAATTTTCACATCACCTTCGTTTGCCCCAAAAAAGATGAAGGTCCAGCTCAAACAATGAACCTCAGAGTGAGTGCAGCTGAGCGAAGGTGAGTGCAGCTCCTAGTCGGTAGGTCAGAGCAAATCAGTGCATTGATGTGTGCAAGAGTCCAGCATGAGAAGTTGACGGCGACAATAAAATGCCTCCACACTAATGACCGGAGCTGGAAAATCCCATACGGAATTAAATATTAAATTATCCTGCAGATTAAAGATTCTGGGAGAAATAAAAGCCAGATGAAAGAGCAACTGGGTGGGAAATTATCGGATGCAATCAAAACATCACAGCCTCGTCCATCAATCTGTGCGACCACTTACGGCAACTGAGCCACACTGGAAAACAGAGATCAGCCTCTTACCTTCTGTCGCTGGTGTCGGGGGCTTTCTCTCTCTCCTTCTGTCTCTTCTCTTCGCCGGTGTGCGTGAAATATTTACCCACTCAAAGAGGTAAACTGCCAGCCATCACCGCCTGGTGCTCCTGAAAAAATACCATCCTGAAAAAATGGCCCGGGGACAAGCCAATGAAATGTCAACTTGGAAATAAGAGAGGGGTGAAAAAAAAATAAGCCAATAATTCTTGCAAGTATTTAAAAAAATTAAAATTGCCGATAATTGTATGGTTGTCTGGTGACAGTGGAGAGGTGCTTGTGTTGATGGATGGGAGAGGAGCTCTCAGTGAAAACGAGAGAGGGAGAGAGAGAGAGAGAGAGAGAGAGAGAGAGAGAGAGAGAGAGAGAGAGAGCGAGAGAGAGAGAGAGGGGGGGGGGGGGATTAAGATTGAGGAGACACCCCTGAGGGAGTCTTTATCATTGCATTGAAGCTCTTCGTAACTTAATGCCAAAGCGCCTCCACAACACGTCGGCGACACGATTTTGCCTAAAGATAATTATTATGTTAACAGGGATTAGCGGGTTCTAACCCTTCACTCGCTTCATACTGAGATACAAGAGGCACCGACCCCCACCATCAACCACACACACTCCCATCAGCCTGACCAATCTCTCTCCAGACTACCAAACTGAGCCCTGACCACATTACTGAGAGGAGCAGAAAGAACTGCCGGCCGACTGTGTGCACTGAATAATAGTGAAAAGAATCATTGAAAAATTCACTCACATGTTGGATGCAAAAATAGTGAACTCCTGCCTACAACAGCCCCATTAGGGTGAAATGTGTCACGAGCTGACGTGAAGCAGAGATGCACATGAAATCAGAGGAAGAGAAGCGAAAGAGAGCGACACAGATGAACACGGGGAGGGGGAGATGCAGGGAAAAGCAACATGAAATACTGAGGACAAAAAAAAAAGTGGGTTCCCAGGGAGGGATGCTGAGAGGAAAGAGGAGGGAGGGAGAGTGATGGAGTGAACAATGAACAGAGAGGGGGGGAAACACGGCATGCAGTGGATTTGTAGGCAAAACCAGTTTTTCAGTGGAGGCTGCAGAGAAGCATCAACTGTGATTCAATGACAGGGAGGCAGAGGGGGACATGGAACCACATGGAGGTGATGGGAGCGTGCTGATGGAGATGCTACCGGAGTGCTCTGTCAAATGAAAAATGCAAATTGGGGAGAAAATGGTGAAACTCTGCAAGAAAGAGTAGAAAGGGTATGGTGTTTGTCTGCCAGTGGAGAAAGGGGGGCAGAAGCAAGCGAGCAAAGAGGGAAGGGGCGGCGTTAGTTTTTCTGTGTCACTGAAAGTGAGTGGGGGAAGGGAGGCAGGGAGATAATGCGAGCCAGGGAGCAAACAGTAGAGAGCTGGAGCGCGCACCCACTGACTCATGGAGCCTATGTAAAGTGCATGTGTGTATCTGGGAGGAAGGAGGGGAAAGAAGACAGAAAAGGATATTATGTATGCAAGAGTTGCTCACGGAGCGTTTACACGGCCTCTGTGTGTCTGTCACAGCAACAGGACCAGATCCAGGCCAGTCCATTCGCCGCTCTGATAAAATATCACCACTCACTGGACACACAATAACCAGTTCAATATTTAATGGTCTTCACGTCTGAGTGGTTGCAATTCATCGCACAATGGCACTAAGTCATCATTCACACAAATCCATGAAATATTCATATTAAACAGATTGTATGAGTCGTGTAATTATGAGCTGCAACTACTTGAGTAAATTCATGGCTCTTAAGAAAAAAAATCATCTTCTCCCTTCATTAATCATTTGTGTTTCCTGCATACGCCTTAATGGCAGGAGCATATGTCCAGGCAAATATAAAAGACGCCTAAAGTTGGACTCGAAAACTGAAAAATAACATTCTTCTTGATGCAGTTTTTTATTTTTTTGTATTGTAAGGAAGTGGAAACTCAACTGGACGTGTCAAATATAAAGATGTAAAACTGTTACATAATTTAGAGTGGTTTTCATTGGATTCAACATTAAAACATTAAATCATGGGTTTCCTCCTGGACCTGAAGGTTGAATCAAGAACGCAGCTACAGCATGTGATTGCTAGTGTAACTGGACACAAGCTGTTTACTATTGTCTCACAGCTTTTTACCCAAATATATATATATATCTAAAAGTGCATACTTAAAACAATGTAAATACACAGGTATTAAATTTGGTTGGTCAGGCAGCAGGTACAGTGCAACTCCAAATCAGGCATATTGCACATCATTTAAAAACATATATGTGTTTGTTCTGTGTCCATGTGGAATCATCGAAGATTTACTGTGCACAAAATCCTATAGAAACCATCTACGTGGGAACCGTTCACGAGACAAAGGTGTAAGGTGTTGATTGGCAGACGACCGAAGTTCAAACCCTTCCCCACCTTCAGGTCCCCCACCCCTTCAAAAATCCTCTCCCCCTCTCTGTCCTCTACCTTGGCCAGAGTGAGGTGGTAGCGCGGGTTGTTGGAGTCCCTGTGGAGCCAGCCCTCCTTCCTGTAGGCTTCCTGCAGGCCGCTGTTGAGCTGCTGGAGGGGCAGCTGAGGCTGGGGGCTCAGGTAGAGCACCTTCCCGTTGAAATGTTTCAGCTTCACAGGAAAGTTCACGTTCACCAGGGGGTTGCGATCCAAACTGGCAAACTTTCGGAGGATCTCCCCGGCGGCGGCCACTTCAGCCGGGCCGCGCAGCACCAGGAGGCACAGGGTGACGTGAAGGCTGGAGGCGGACTGCCAGTGAGGGGCAGACGAGGGGAGAACAGAGGTGAGCTCCTGTTGCAGCAGCTCGAAACAGGAGAGGATGGCAGGAGTGTTGGCCCTGAAGGTGATGAAGTGCGTGGGTTTTACTCTAGGAGGGCGATCACCTTGTGTCTCCTTTCTCTGCTCCAGAGGTGCCTCGTTGATGTTCAGGGCTGCAAGACAACCCTGTGTGCAATGAAGGAGAAACACTCTGTTAAACCTGAACTTCTACAGCAGAGCCTGGAAGCATTTCAGTGTGAGCCATGCTGGACTCACCAAAGCATCCTCCTTGCCCCCCAAGCTTTCTTTCCATTCCGACTCTTCCTCATCCTCCTCTTTTACAGTCTCTTGCTCTTTTGGGGACATTTTGTCTGTTGAATCGTTGAGTCTGAAATCATATCAGATGAGTAAAATTACTCAGCAGGCAGCGAAGGAACTTCAGAGAACATTTTTCAGGTTTTAACTTGAACTTCAAACCAAGACGTTCCTATAAACATAAATCTACTGAATGTAGTGTTATATTATAATCCTCTGTCCTTAGTTATTCAGTTATCTCACTGAATCACTAGTTCTGACCAACTCTATATTTGTCATATACACCAAATATAGAGTTGGTCACAATAACATGCATTAGTATTCTTAAATAAAGTCCCTGCTATGCTATTATCTTAAATAAAGACTTATCTTGAATTCAGGGATACATGTATCCAGTCACCTGTGATGTAAGGTCACAAGGAAACTGTGTACATCATATATAGCAATGCTTGACCTTTAGCTCGTAGGTGGTATTAGTAAGCAGAATGATATCCAGGATAACATATTTGTGTTTTGACCTCAGTTGGCAAAAACCTTCTTCACAAAAAAGATGATTTTTGAGAATCCGCTCTGCATCCTGATCTAACAGCTTGGGTGAGGAAGCTGTCAGTCAATTGTCCTCTATGTGTTATGATGGCAAAATCTCTAAGTGATACCCATTTCTGAGCAAACCAATCATGTGGATCTGATTCAAATCCCCCCCAGTTACTACCCCACTCACACATATTCTGCTTTACGTGACTGAATGAACAGTTGACTTGTAGTTGACTTGAAACTTGGAGCATGTAAACTCTACAAAAGCGTTTATGTTCAGTACAGTAGTCGTCTGTTCTCAGTTAAATATAAAGGATGTACAAGAAGACTAGACCTATTAGCAACCTCCTCCGCAACACATGCTCCCTGTGATTCCAGTTGTTCCTGAGAGTTGTTTCCTCTGCACGTTGGTGCCGCTCCTGTTGAGTCAGGGACGTGAATATTCATCTCATTCTGCTTCTCTTCCTCCAGATGTGTGTTCTGCGTGTCAGCACACTCCCCTGTGTCACTCTCCTCCTTCCAACTGACAGCAGGTGGCCGCTCCTCTGTTGTTTTTAGGCCGTCTTGTTGTTCTTGGACGTCTGGGTTTGTTTCTTGTGAAAACAAATGGTTCTATTCAGTCAGCATACATTCTGAGTGAGTATATTTTGTCTTTATTAGTCTGTGTGTGGGTGTGTGTGAGGTGGGGGCAGCAATAAAAGGCCCTCTCTTACCCTTTACTTCCTCCTCCTTTCCAAAGGGGGGAGCCAGAGATTGACCGGTGGAGCCAAACACCCTGTCCTTTCTGGTGTGGCGGTCCCAGACGCGGAGCCCTCTGTAAGTGAAGTACTGGATCCTGTGTCTGGGCAGGGCCAGCTCAGTTGTATAGTCACAGTCGCATGGGCTTGCTTTCCAGTTGAATTCACAGAAGGGGCGCTCGAGCACGCCTAGGAAGCGATCCAAGTAACCAACCACGAATTGTGACGAGTCCACCGTTGGGTCCCACTGGATCCGGGAGATAACGTCAGCTGCAGTTCGCATTCGAGGCTTTTTGTTTTTTTCTGTGGGAGAATTTAATATTCATAAAAGAGATCAAAATAAAAGATTCATACTGGATCTTAAAAGTATGTCATCAGTATCAGACGACTTAGAGAAATAACAAAATATGAAGTAACCGTCTCCATGGTATCCTGGCTTTTTGGCAATGTCCGCATTTCCTTTCTCCTTCTTGTGTTTTTCTGTTTTGTCTTCATCCGATGTGTCATCCTGATCCGAAGACACAGCCAATGAATCATCCAGTGTCGGATCACTGAGGAATGAAGGAGTAAATTGTCGGAGAGAAAGCCTGTGAAACATGTCAGATTGGAAACCATTGCACTTCTAAATTCCCTTTGACACAGAACAGCATTTTTCGGTATTAAATCACCTCTGTCTAAGAGAAACGAAAATACATACAGGTGGATCTTAGCAATGAGTTTATCAGTTTATTACAACAATGATCAGCAACTTGTTTAAATAAAAATAAATATATATATTTAGAGCACATTACTGCTGAGCCTCAACCATTTCCAGCTTCTTTGGTTTTGCTAAAAAGAGATTAAACATTTGTCTACCATATATCTGAAACACTAAAAGTGCTCCGTTACGCTGTCGGTGTGTTTGTGAGAACAAGGTGAGGAGAACAGACCTGTGACTCAGACGACATCGGTTTCCAAAATGACACTTTTGCATGAGGAAAAACGGGCACACCTTCACCTTCTCCTGGACCCGCTCTGCCGACTCTGTAAAACGATAGAAAGAGAAAAGTAAAGCAAAAGTGTGGAATGAGACTGTAAAGAAAGTCCCCTTTAAATTTGGATTCTGCATTTAAGTCAAAATTGACTAAAACTAAATTTAAACCAATGTTTTGTCAATCACCTGTGAAGAACGTTGAATTGCATTTGATTAGCTTTAAAGGTTCTTTATGAATAAAGTTCAATTGTTTGATTGATTGATAAAATATCACGACACACGAGGGAGTCTGGACCTGTGTGAAGCACCGAGTTACAGTATCAACACATTGACTTAAAACTGTTTACATCGTCACTCAAAGGCTGATTTCCAAGGCCAGTTGCAGATAAGAAGAAAGCACTACTGACAAAATGATGTACAACATAGACAGAAATCCTTTCCCCACCGTCTCTCTGTAGCTTGACCCCGGCTGTGAGTCAGAGAAACGAAACGGATATGAGGAAAAGTCCGTCTTCCAGTGTAAGGCAGTTTTCAATTACTCAGTAAATACCTACAGCAGTGCAGCAGGATGTTCTCAGATTAGAGTGACGACTATCAACTAAGCCAGTAAGCGGGATAAATGGAAATATCAATATACAGTATTATGTGAAATTCGGTCTTTATACAGTAAATTACAATAACAATACATTTTATTTTACAGCACCAACTCCAGGCACTCAAGGAAACCTAACAATATATCAGAAATTAAGTTAAAAAAATGTGAGTGTTGACACCTGTCAATACCACAGGTGTGACACAAGAATAGTTGAAAAGTCAAAGCAAGGTTAAAATCAGATTAAGCGGCAAAGATGATTAGTATATGATTACTATAACATCTGGCTAGAGAGGGATACATAAGATGCTATGTAGGGTGGACGTTACATGAGGCAGACTGATACAAACAGATGTGCGAGTGAGATTTGAGTTCTTATTGGAACAGTTCAGTTGGGTCAAGCAGGCGGATGTGAGATGTCAGAGAGTCACGGACACTAGTAGTAGTATAGTAATACGTGTGTTTTTGACAAATATCTTGTGACTTTGACAGTATAAGAGCCCCCATATCTTAATTTGATTCCCTTGATTCTTAAAGGGGTATTGCAATAAATGAAGAAATAAACAATAAATGCCCAGAAGGAAACTAGTGGTTTGTTAAAGTGAATAAATAATGTAACAGGTGGCGATGACTTTCCCCTGAGGTCTCAAATGTCAGCCAAGTAGTAAGGATGTGGTCTGCCTGTGAACTCTGGCACATACCACACGCCCCGCGGCTCTATTTCCAGATAGGAGGACTGAGTGTGACTCACAACACAAATACTTTAATAATGAACTGGGATCTTATCTTCCTTTTCCACTGAGGGGGCACAGGTTGCCCACATTCATGGGACGACCGCCACTGATCTTTATCAACTGGTCTTTCAACCGCCTCCAGTTATTAGGTATTAACTGGGTAAACGGTTATCTAGAACTTTTTCATTCCTGATGAAGTTTATTTGGACTTGGGCCCAGTGAGACCAATGGGAGTGGGAGCAGACGGTAAATTCTCTCCTCGTACTGGATCTGGAGGTCAATACTTACAGCTGCTGAGTCACTTCCTGATTCCAGCAGAGCAGTCAGGAGTTAAGTTAAAACATTTTCTGACATTACCGGAGCCTGGTCACTCATCCAGTGATCACCTCTGTAATCAGGAGGTCCAGACACATGATAACAGGACTTACCAGAACTCCCCTCGCTCACAGTGACACACACACTGAGGAATTTGGTTTATTTGTCAAAGATTAAATCGGACTGCAGTAATCCGGCAGATCTAAACTGTGCTTTCAAATTTGACACATTATATTGACTCACATATGGCAATATAACAATATAATAAACAAGACAAACAGTTGTTATGGAGCGGTTGGTGTATAACTAACCAGTGGGATTTACCTGCTGGGGCTCTCTGGGAGTCTGGACCAGTGTGGGGCTCAGCTGGGACTCCTGCCTCTGGACTGCCTGTGTCCCTCAGCTGGGTCACATCTTCTATGAGCTGCTCTGGTGAACCTGGGGACATTTCTGACGCCATTCTCTTGCGAGACGAGGTGACTTCGGACTCCTGCTCTGTGTCCCTGTGGAGCCCCGACACACCTTCAGCTTTTGTTTCAGCTGACACACAACGACAGAGTCACACTCGACTCCTGAAAGTGGAGAGCTCAGTGCTAAGGAAGAGCGAGGGTACTGTAACGGCTAGCTCTAGTCAGCTGTGGCAGCGGTAACGCGTAGAGGCACTTCCGGTGTCAACAGCCGCTGCCACTGACGTGTAAAGGCAGCTGCCTCTATTGCCTCATTGTTTGAGGCACGTGTCACAAACAGTTCTCACCATATATCGCTCTTTGACCATGAACGTGTCACCTCAATGGGTTGTGGGTAATGTACTTTTCATTATCAAAAAAGTCCTTTGTGAACACTCCTGATTCACCCAAGTTTTTAAATAAAATATGATTTCAAATATTGCAGTGAATGCTGTATCTATGAGATGTGGGTTAAAAACTGTCAGCCACCAATTTTTAGGTTAAACCATTGTTATGGGTGGTCACAGATGGAAACAAATTTCTCCAGAACTCAAAATAGTAACTATGACATTGGCGTCCTTTTGCACATTATCCATGTAACATATATATGGATTTCACTCACTGTTTAGAAGCAGCAGCCTCTGTTGCCTCATTATATATATATATAATTATTTCAATATCTCCTTATGATAATGCACAAAATAAAGTTTACATCCTCGTGCCTGTGCCGCTTACACTTAACCCATGTACATTTATCTAAAAACAATATTTCCGTCGTGAAAGGAGTATATTCTGTATATATTCTCTGTATTTATAATTTAATTTGAATTTTCAGCAAGTGGATTTCCCCCAAAATGGGATCGATACAGCTCCAGCTCTTCTCTGAAACACTCAACGTGTCAGGTCGTCTGTGCTGTCACCCCCCTTTTCCCGGTGTGTTCTTGAACGCAGCACGGCAGCCATGAGTCACCACCGCGGCTGGAGCGCGTGACTGCGCCTCCTCACGTGACGCGCTGTGTTTGTGTCTGTTAGCTTAGCGGCTACAAGGAGAGGAAACAACACGATGAGGAAGCGACAGGGAAACAAAAGAACAGGAGACCTCAACATGAAACACTGAGGGACGCGCAGCTTTGAAAAACCGACTGTATTCAAACACAGGGTCTGTTTCAAACCACTGTTTTGAATATGCTGCTTTTGTATATCAGGGCTTATTGGACGTAAACACTGCGACTAGTGTCATGAGAAGCAGCTCTGAGCTCCAGTCATTAGTTGAACTGAAAGTCAAGACAAGGTAGGAAACGTTAAGTTCTTCTTGAATTTATGTTTTAATCATAACTATTTGTATATTATTTACTGTTATTTTATACTGCCATATGTTCAGGTTGGGGATGGTTCTTGTATGTATGTAAATTCGATGTAAATGTACAAAACCAATAAATATGTGTTTAAAAAAAAAGAAAAACTAGCTAACTGTGACCATGTGTTGAGCCTGTTAGTGACAGACGATTGGGATGAACTGACTGTTTGACACCCGCGCCTCAGTAAATCCTACCTAACCCTGTTCTCTGTCTCTCAGATGAATGCTCTGGTGGCCCTCTGTCACTTCTGTGAGCTCCACGGGCCCAGGACACTGTTCTGCACTGAAGCCCTGCACCCTCCATCCCCGTCCCCCGCGTCCCATGCAGGGGTCCCAGCCCCCGGGGACAGGGACCGGGACGGTGACCGGGAAGGTGAAGGGCTGACCATGAGAGCCAACAGCTCGGCCACTCAGAGAGGAGAAATGTGTGAGGTGAGCGGATGTGGTGGTTTCGAGGCCAGAGCGTCAACTCACCATGATATTATTATTATTATTATATCAGACAGTGCATATCTCTGCCAGGGGCCAACAGTCCCCTTGAATTAAACCAGACCGCACCTAATTATACACACTCATAGATCTCAGTCCCATAAACATGCCTGATTATGGTCATAAAGATCTATGAAGTATTCCCTGTGAAATTGTTGAAGATGTTGCAAAGTTACAAAAGCCAGATCCACGTCAAAGTTGAATGGGTTCTTCACTGACCTCTGTTCAAGATTCATATTAATCCATTCCATAGTTTTTGCATTATCAGGATAACTATCAGACAAATAAACACTGGTGAAAGTATGACACCGAACTGCACACACAAAAATGGCAGATTTGAAATGCCCCACCTCTCCCCATATTTAATTGTCAATAAAGTAGAGAAGTTTTTGCATAATCCTGTTAACAACAATAAACCAACATTAAATACAGACCAAAGCATGACCTCTTTGCCAGAGGTTATACTTGCCTCAGTCTGATCAGACCCACCCTTCTCTATACATCACACTTAAGCTTTAACTCTCTGGTTTGTGTGTTAATTCATTTTCCTGCCGTGTATCTCAAAGTGCTCATTCTCTTCCTCTCTCTGCCTCACAGGGATGCCGATCTCTACCTGTGTCTCACCCGGGCTTCATGAGCATTGATGATGAAACGGGAATTCGCTTCCTGAGCCACCAGCATCCCAGAGAGCCACAGCTTTTCAGCGTTGTACGCCAAGCTTGTGTACGCAGCCTCAGCTGTGAGGTAAACAGTGATGTACGTCTGCATTAGTATGTGTGTGTGTGCCTGTAAGTCACACATGTCATGCACTGAATTAACAAACACATTTGTCTGTTTAATTCCATCATCTCCTCACATCCTTCCTCTAACTCTCTCTGTCTGATTTGTCAGGTGTGTCCTGGCCGTGAAGGGCCAATTTTCTTTGGAGATGAGCAACACGGTTTTGTGTTCTCACACACCTTCTTTATCAAAGACAGCTTGGCCAGGGGCTTTCAGCGGTGGTACAGTATTGTCATGGTAGCCATGGACAGAATATACCTAATCAACTCTTGGCCTTTTCTGTTACGCCACCTTAAACTCACAATACAGAGCCTGCAAAGCACTGCTCTCAAGGTAGGACACTACATATATTTACTCAGTTTTTCTCAAATACAAATATAAAGACTTAATTCTCTTATTTATCCCAACACCTAATGTCTTGGTATCTGTGCTCTGCATCAGGTGTTTGACAGTGAACAAGGAGTTTGCCCCCAGCGAGCTGTGAGGATGAACAGTGCTTTTTCCCCAGCAGTTTTCCCACATCAAAGGAGTGGCAACGCAGCCCGATCGCTAACCTCTCTCACCGAGCATCCCAACCTCTGGGCCAGCCTGCACTCCTCCTTTAGCTGGTGAGTTGATCCACTGTCAGTCCCACTATGACATACATGCTGTGGTCTTTTTCAATGTGAGCTTTTTGCAGTCACTCACCTGGACTTACCGACGTGTGTTTTCACCGTATTCCCAGGCTGCTGAAGGCCTGTGGCAGCCGTCTGACAGAGAAGCTGTTGGAGGGGGCCCCCACTGAAGACACCCTGGTGCTTATAGAGAGACAGACAGGTACAGACATAGTTCATAATTCAATGGGATTATACATATTTAGCATAGAGCTACTTTACTGAGCCATGTAACTCTGTAAAATCTGAACAAATAAATGCCTCATAAGAGTTTATCAGACTAAAAGAACTCTGTTTACCTGCGCAATGCCTCAACATGTTTTTCCTTGTAGCCCACGTTAAGGTGCTTGAATGAGGGATGACTAGGCTGAGGTCATGTTTTGCACAATGTCTCTTGGTTTTATCATCAGGATGAAATAGACTTAAAGGAAATTCTGATTCACTGGGTCAGCCACTGTGGCGACAGTTGGCCAGAAAAACAGTGATTCACTTTACCCTTGCTCTCGAATACAGAGTTTTGCCAGGAAGTGTTTAAACAGTTTTTTTTCTGTTGCTAATCTGATTAAGCTTCTGTCTGTAGCTTAATACACATAAGACACAAGAAAATGACTGTAGGTAGTATGATATTACATAGCTGTTTAATTTTATCCTTAATTTGTTTATTTGATGGTTGTCCACTTTTCCATTATATGCTAGTTTATATTAGGAGCATTCTATTACTGTAGGTGATGAAAATGTGTTGCTTATTAGGGGTGAGATTGTGTAACAATTCGCCCTGTTTAAGACCCCAGGGGAAATTACTACACATTATTTTTAAGGACCACGGGTGGACCCAGCCCGCTGTGTACGGGCGCATGCTGCCTGACCTGGATTATAATAAACTAATGATCACTAGACCGATAACCCTGTGCTTGGTCTCACCACGAATGAGATGAATATATATATATAAACGAAATACACTCAAACAGGTTGCGTACAATAATCCGTATTACACAAAACACCATCAACCCCACATATCACCTCGGCTCGTGCCGGCAAACAAAGGCGGACATGTGAACATAAACACGCTATTTACACAAATCACACACATCAATATTTCCCCACCCCAGGTTCATAACATAATCCCCAAGCAATGTCCCAAACAGAAAGACTGCAGGTGTGGCGTGGTGAGTTGTCGCAAACAAACCAAACAAAGTCCACACTGTCCTCACCACCTTGTGCCCAGAAAATGTTCAGTACTTGCGTTCATCCATTAAACGACTCCAAGGCAATAATCCCGTTCCGGCGAGAAAATCCCATGTAGGTCTTAAATGATCTCCATTCCCTCGAACCTCTGGAAGCACCGCCGGCCCGCACAACCAAAAAAACAACCCTGCGGGGTGTCACTTCCCCCGTATTTACCATATTTGCCGTTAAAGAACCCCACATATACATCATAACACATATAATAAACAAATACATACATAGATCCCTTCCGTCATCCTTATAATTTTAAGGAGTCTGACCAATGAAATATGTACATTTTATTGATACATAAAGTGCACTTAGGTGACCTTTATAATTGTATAGTTTCATTTTTGCTTTGGAAAGATGAGATGAGTGTGCACATCACTTCATGGACAGGATACACACTAGTGATACAAATCCTGTCTCTTCTTGACTTTCCTGGGGAATTCCCCATATCTGTAATGAATCTCCAGTAAAAATCATTTCGTCATTGCTTTTCATGCTGTGATATCATTCTCTGGTTCCAAAAGAACAAGAGGAGGAAATGAGCTGCTGGGAGGGAGCCGAGGGAGGGTCCTCAAAGTCACGCCACCTGTCAGTGAATGAGCTGGGCCATGACTTCCTGTGTGACGACACAAAACTAGAGGAAATTCCTGGTCCGAAATTTAGGTCCCTGCGACATTTGAGACAGGTAAACCTAAGAACCTTTTCAGCTTGTTTTGTTGTGCATAGTCGGTTGCCAGAATGCTTTCATTAGGATCCCTAAATGAGTCCATGGGAAGTGAGGATGTCAAAAATATGCATCTCACAATGTTAAAGAAAGTTATGGAAATTCTGCAGCAAAATTGAACGAACCCGTAAGGCATCGTTTCAATTAGCTTTGTGGTTATCTGTCCTGTAGTTTTGTTTTGTGGCCCTAATTGAGTTAATATTGATGATGATGACTATCTTTTCCAAGGTTCTCGGGGTGGCTGACTTCAGGCAGTTAGCGTGGCACGTGCTCATGGGAAATCAGGTCATATGGAGAGGCGCTCACCCGGGACTCATCCAATCAGCGTTTATCGTTCTGAAGGTACTTTACTACTATGTTTATTTCTCCCTCATTAGGAAACACAGTCTTATTAACATACAGCAGGTAAAGAGGAACTGGAACAAGTGATATCACCTGAGGGTCCTGTTTATTTGAGCCATGGTAAAACATTATCTAAAGTTTGAAATTATAGATTACAAATGTCATCTTAGAATCACTGGAATAATATAATTTTCGTGTAACATCTAGTGACTATGTTCTCATTTTTCACTTTTCTAATATTCTGTTCTTCCCTGAAGATATTTTTATTCACGCTACGGGTGCACACCCTGAAATGGTCTTTGCCTCTACATGTTTTCCACACCTACATTTCTTTGCAAAACACTAGACTATGATGGATACACTACAGTAGATAGAGATACAGTGTTGCTGTTTATTATATGGTTATGATTGTTTATAATGTTTTCCTGTTCATTTAAACTGTTGTTGTTTTATTTTTGTAATTGATTACAGTTACATTGCAGCATGTTGCTTCCCAGGTGTTTTTCATAGCAATCATGTTAACATGTCACAGCAGGAATAGCACATGTGTTATTAATAACACGTATGACAGCCCTGTTCTATTCAAGGGCGTAACTAAGCTTTGACAGACTGCACTTAAATTCCCTTTTGTCTCGCTTACGTGGTAGCGTTGTTCCAGCTATTGGGCCTTTGTGTGTTTTAGTTCTATTGCAATATAGGAATAGAACAACTGCACATACTGTCCGGGGGAAGGGGGGTACAAAATGTTCCCACACTAGCAACTCACATGTGTCTGGAGGGTCTGTAATTCCAGGGTTATTATACATCTTGACCTAATTAAAATTTTTCTGTCCGCATGATACCTTGATCACGATTGGAACAAAGCAGTCTTGGGACATAATAAAATAGGTGTCATGGAAATATTTACTAATGTACACGTTGCCCTGACTTTACACATCGGTAAAAAAATACCAGCTCAACAGGGTGCACCTGCAGCTGTCTCAGCAGGATGGGTATGGGCTGTCGCGTTCCATGATTTAGTCCTGATTTCAGAATCCCTTTGGTCCCAGAACAAGTGAAGACATGCTGTGGAGTTGAATAGGGCTACTAGTGTAAACTTCAACGTTCTTTGCTGCATACGATTCTCTTCTTGCTGCATCTCATTTCTGAATTTCTGTCCTTTCTCCCATCAGTCCTTGCTCCCAGTTGGCTGTGTGCGTTCTGTGCCATACAGTGGTCAGTATGAGGAGGCCTACAAGTGCAACTTCCTGGGTCTGAGTCCAGATGTGCCCATTCCTGCCCACGTCAGCTCCTCAGGTACAAGAGAGTCTCTCAAACAAGACATTACAGCCTGAAACCTAAGAGATGCTTCTGTTACATATTGTTGTCTCTCACACATAGATCACATTGTTTGGATTTGACCTTTTTATTTTACCCTGCAGAGTTTTCAGTGCTGGTGGATGTCAGCATCGAGAGAAACTGTCAAATCTCAGCTGTAGGAGACGAGGATATCTGCTCACTTTATCAGTTCACCATCAGCAGTGCCAACCCACAGCCGACTGACAGGGGTGAGCAACCACCTCATTTAACGTTTGCTTTCATTTTCAATGTAAAATGCTTCTTGGCTAAACATTAAAAGTAGGGATAGCATATACCTTCGCAATCTGTGCAGTTTTTAATTTAGTTGTATAGCAAATTATAGTTTAATCAGAATCTCAATCTGAATACATAGTGATGAACAGTACCAGCAAGAATAGTTTTTAATTCAGCCTCATCCCAGCCCACAACTTTTTAGTATATCAGAAAGGATTTGTTCCTTCTTCCTACCAGTGGAGGATGTACGTTTTTTCTAAATCGGGTCTATTGACTGGACAGGGGCACTTCACGGCCAATCTCATTTTAGCTGTGGGCCCCCTGGCCCCACCCGTGGATTCTATCTTAGCTGTTTAATCAGCAAGGCTTTGAGATATGTGGCAAAAAAGTTTTAAAAAACAAAACCTCCTCTGAGGTATTTTAAGTTTAAGGAAACATGAAGAGCAGCTTTGGTGAAAGGTTGTTCTTGGAACTACAGGATATAAAGAAAATATATTTGTCCAGGTCCAACGTTGCTCAACAAGCTTGAGGTGGCTCTGTCCAACGAGAACTTGTCTGTGGACGTGGTGTCTCACTGCCTGCTGTGTTTGAAGGAAGAGTGTATGAAGTGAGTAAAGTTCACTCAGTCTCAATGAAGACTATTTGGGTATTAGGGAAGGTTTCACCACATGAACACATTCTCATAGATGCTTCTCACTCTTTCAGCAAAGTCAAAGTGCTGTTCAAGTTCTCCAAAGTGGACGGGCGAGGGAGGGAGGACACGCAGAAGGTCTTGGCCCTCCTTGGTGCCACTGGGCCGGGCGAAGAGGACAATGTCAGGCTTCTCAAGTTCTGGATGACTGGACTCAGCAAAACTTACAAGAGTCATTTAATGACGGCGGTCCGAGGAGGGGAGAGGAGCCCCAGCCAGTGACAAAGAGAAGAAAGGAGGAGGAGGAGGAGGAGGAGGAGGAGGAGGAGGGGGGGTTAGCATGGGGTGAAGAAAAGGGACATGGAAAGAGAGGGGGAAACCAAAGAAAGGAAAGTGAAAGCGAGAATCAGTTTTGTTAACTGGTTGGGACTTTTTGTGGAATGAAAGAAGACTCTGAGTTAATGACAGATGCCTTGGCTCATTCATTATTGTCTAATGTGCAAGAAAAAAGGGATTCATTATGTTTTTTGCCCTGAAACCTTTTTAACAGTTGCGATGATTTATGAGGGCTCTTATTTGTCAAAGGGAATTATTGCAGTCCACCACTTTGTACTATTATGTCAAGTTTAACTTATTACAAAAAGGCTTTGCACTTTGTTTACTCTTTCACTGATTTTAAAATGAAATAAATTCATGTGAAGGGATCAGCTGCACTTCCTTGTTTTTTTTATTCAAAAAGTGGCTCCATCTTGTGGTGAACAGGAAGAATAAAGGGGTTGAAGGCGGTGTAAAACAGCAGAGCTGCATTCCTCTGCATGTTTCCACTCACTTGTTTAAGTGGCTGTCGGCCATCAAGTACCAAGTGGTGTAAGACAGCAGGTTTTTTAAGGTTCTGTGGTGTCCTGAAGTGTGCAAAATGGTTGTATAACAAGTTTTTACTCCAGTACGCCTGACCACATCAGCAGATTTTGGCTTCTTAATGAGCCAGTCTCATACTGATCCACTCTGGGTTTTTTTCTCCCATGCCACAGTTATTTAAGTCTGCTTCTTTGCTGAAGTTTGCAGACTTCACTCAATAAAATTCAGCAACATGCGGCTTTGTTTAAATCAGGAGTTGTTTGTTTTTTTTACCCGTACCAATGAAGCGCTTGTGTTAAAGCTCATGTTCTCGTCCCACTTGAAAGGAGTTTGTAAATATTAAGATTAAAAAGGAATCTGCTGGTCAGCATTGTTGGAGTAGAAGTGTTGCTGTTTTTATTCACTTTTAACAGTTTTTATTCACTATAATCTTTTATGTTTTTATGCTTCTACATTCAACTCGAATCCGGATTTCATTTTACAACCCTCACAGAAGGAAGCCCAAACATAATTTGCAGCAGCTCCACACTTAGTTACATATTCAGCCGCTCGGTATGCAAGTGACGTATGGAACAGGAAGGCGGCACGGTGCCTAGGTATTTATGCCCATCATTAAGACATATTGTAGAGGTGAAGAGGTTTGGAGTTAATGACGCCTCTGGGAGACTTAATGCATCGCTTGCTGTGAGGCTGATGCTCTCTAGTTTCCTCTTGCCTCCAGCGGTGATGGGACTTTGGGAAACCGTCTTGTTTCCTTTGGCGTGTGTTGAAAAAGGCTCGGGAAGAAACAATTCCTTTGGACACAAAGCAACAACTGTGTGCTTCCTTCCTCTCACTTGAAATCAACCTCTCTCCTGACACATAAGTTAATCCAAAATAACATGATGCTTAACATGACCTGAGGGGCGAGGACAGCTGTGCACAGAATCAGACGTCACAATCAAACGCTCCACCCCTGTGGAGCAGGTTTTTTTAACAGTAACAGCACACGTGGAATGACTTGCAAGTTCTGGCAATGCAACTCTGTCCTGTTTGGTAAGGATTGGGACAATTAGAGAGGATGATATTGCAAACTGACAATGGAGGATAAAGACCAGAGGCGCAGAGGTGTGGGGGAGAGTCCAAATGAAAAACATACGCTCCAACTGCATGACTAAGCCTGCAGGCCCGGTTTGGTGGGAGGAGGACGGGGGCAAGAGAGTGGGTGTCAGGGAATGTGGGGAGCAGGGGGGAGGGAGCCGGGTCAGTCAATAGTGAGGTAAAACGTGTGCCGATGGGAGGGGCCGAGACTTAAAGGGAGCAGACGAGCCATCCAGCAAAGCACTTTCACTTTGAGCGTCTGAGTGAGGACACACACTCTGTGGCCAGAGGGAGAGACAGAGAAGAGGAGGCCAGTGTCTCTCCCGCTTTATCCATTAACCAGGTCTGAGGGAGAGGCGACGGATTCAGATTAGGCCGACCAGGAAGATTCTAGGTCAGCGGTGAAAGGAAGAAAGGGATATAGTAAAAAAAAAAAAAAAAGAAGAAAAGAAAGAGGAAAAACAAACCAAAGCTCTGATAGGGAAAGGCTGCAGCCACTCAGGATTAAGTGGGAAAATCCAAAGTGAGAGGGCAGGATGGCGTGAGAGGATAAATCTGGCATTTTTTGGGGGAAAGTACCAAAGGACCTCAAAAGGAAGGAATGTATAAGGGCTGTCAACAAGAAGACCAAACATCAGGCTGTGGAGGAGAAGACGCAGCAGCAACGCACCCTGTGTCAAGCCCTGAAGAAACCACAGTGGAGGAAACTCAGCCTTTCACCAACTGACACTGAAACCTGTCTGCAGAGAGTTTGCTATCAACAAGAGAAATGGAGAAGTGTCCATTCTTAGAAAGATAAAAGGATGTCACTGCCAGGTGAGGAATACAAATCAATATCATATTTATGCTTTTTGGAAACTTTCTTTCAAGAGCTTATAATTGCAAAACATGTAATATTATAACTGGTTATTACATAGTTATAAACTTGATTATATAACTTCTAGCTCTACTAAAGAAAAATTTAATCATGGATTTAACACAGATCTGACGTGTGGTTACAGTCACATTTCCACTTCCTTACTTAATTAAGGGTTAATTTATTAACAGCCCCTGCTTTGTGTTTTTTTTCTAGAGAATTATCGAATTGTCCCAGGAAATGATGTCATGTGTGTTCATAGGTCTGCAAGCTGCAAACCACAGAAAGTTTCCAGCAATTATCTGACTGTGTTCTGTCTCTTGTCCCTCCTCGCTCTCCTCTCAAACAGTTTTGCTTTTGTTATCACTCTGGACAGTCCAATGTGGTGGATGTGACTTTGACTCGCAGGTTGTGCAACACATTAAAGCGACCATCGACTCTAATCCGACTGGATTTGTAAGTTCAAAAAACTTTGCTTGTGATTTCATGCGGCCTCCGTTTTAGTGTTTGTACCATGCAGAGCACACATGTTCATACTATTCGCTCACTAATATTGCCTGTGCTCAGTTAGAGGGTTTAACTATGTGGTTAACGATCAGCCTCAAATAAAAGAGCCAAAATAAACAGCCCTGCTTGCTCTCACCTCGCCTGCACAAGATGACAAACTTACAACTGACATGTCGAGCCCTGGATCGAACATTGTGTCGTTTAACCTCTGGTTGTTTTTCCTTTTAGATTCTTTTTGGCCATTTCTACCTTTAGCAGACGTTTTAGTGGAAGTTTAGTTCGTTTTTTCTACATTGTTCTTGTCAGCTCTCTCCTTGCTAAACTTCAGTACTGTGATAATTGCATCATAAATATTATTTTAATTCTTGATCCTTGCTTTCATTCTAATCTTCGTCTTTCCTTTTTCTCTCTTTTCAGCGCAAAATATTTCCGAAAGATTACTATGTAGTGCACCACTACACAAAAAACATGCTGTGTGACACTGATCCGGTGAGTTTCCTATCAACAGATGAAGTCATGTTTGATGTGAAGCACTTGAGTCTTCCATTATTTTCCTTCTACTGAAAGCATATTATTTATTTGACAGGCTAATCATATAATCATGAGCTTTACTTAATCCTCGGCTGTGACAGGCCTTGTAAATTCTTGGTTTAGCAAACCGTTGCTTTATAATGTAGCATGGTTTGTGACTTGTAATTGAGGGATTGATGTGGCTCATGGTAATTTGTCACGTGTTTGCACATTGAACCTAACTTTGTGGTTGTTGTGTTGTTGTCGTTCCTCTCCCTGCAGTGTTGTGTGTTCCCTGCTGCAGTCGTCCTCCTGGACTCCTGGCACGTCCTCCTCAGAAATCTCTGGGATGAGCATTTAAATCACTCCTTCATTCTCGACCTGAAGCAGTCACTGGATAAGATTATTAGAAAGAACAGGAACACAGAGGTGGGTTTTTATTTCAACTCTTTCCTATTATAAAACCTTTACTTAACTAAAAGGGGGGAAAAAAACTAAAATTCAAAAAGCCAGAATTATCTCTGGTCATTTAATTACTGCATTCATATTAACACAAAGTTTTAAATGCAAGTCTTTATATGGTCCTTGTGTCTTTGTCCCTCCCAGATGTTCCTGGAGGAGATGGACCTGTCCAATTTCGCCACATCTTCTTCTTCTCCTGAGGAACTCCTCAAGTTCACGTCCGACCTTTTCACTAAGTGGCTCGATGTGGGATGTTTACCTGACATTGAAACCTGCACCCTGCCCACTTTGCCCCCCTCCGTGGACAGGAAGGACTACGCTCCATCGAGGGCGAGACTCTTGACCACTCGAGCTATCGGCAGCGAGGAGGAGGGACAGCCTCACAAGATGATGGACATCCCACAGCCCCCGTCCAGCGGAGCTCCTCTGCACTTCTCTTACTCCGCATCTGTGTGGAGCCCCTTACTACTTAGACTCTACCGCTGGTTGCTGCCCTAGTCACTATAAAGGATCTTCTTTGTGTTGATGCACACAAAATGCAAGACATTTCCTGGCACTGAATGAATGTTTCTTCTGTTTGAGTTTGTGCTTCAGGCAGTAAGCTTTGATAATATGAAGTGACAAGCAACAGGTTGCTTTTAACGTCCAAAGTCAGTTGGAATAGCTACGTCCACTGTCCAACAGTGCTCCTGTAACAACTGATATCACAGATATTCAACTTATAGCCATCCTCTCGAGAGCGAGCCCTGACTCCAGCTAGCTGTGCTCTTTATGCTAACATGAGGTAAATGCTGAGCAAGCCAATGTACGTAAGCCTTGCCTATTGATGTGGAGTTCATCACTGTTTACAATGATTACTATGTAAATGTAAGTCTATGGGTGTTTACTTTTGTACATAAATGTAAATTAAAGACAGATATAGATATAAGCACTTCTAGTTTTTGATTTAACTTTGCAGAATTTAATATCCCAAAAGTTGCAAGCTACAATATATTTATCATGGTGAAAGTCAATTTACTCAAGCATTGTATTTAAAGGGACTTTCAAGGTATTTGTACTTAAGTATTTCTACTTAATTTCTCTTTCTACTTCTACTCAAGAACTGCTCAGAGGGATATATTGTCATTTTACTCTGTTACAATTATCTGAGTTATAATTTACATATAAAGACTTTACCTGTAAAACATGTGATCAAGTTATAAAATTTGACACACTTTATTATGTTATTAAATCAGCTCCACTTCAAATATGAATGCATCCTCAATACCAGTTGTTTTTGTGCAATCTCGCTTACAGTCCAACACACGGACAGGGGTGAAAACATAACCTCCTCAGTGGAGGTAATTACAACTATTTAAAATACTCCTGAGAACATTTAACTATCAAGACTTTTACTTCAGTATGACTTCTGAATGAAGGACTATGCATGACGTGATGTTGCTTCGCTTCCAATAGTGTTTCCTCCACAGCTGCTCGTCAGTAAGAATGTTGGATGTTTGCATTTGTCTAAGTGAAATGAAGTTTTGTTTATTATCTCACATACAGGTCACAGAGATTATGTTCACATTTATGTCAGCTCCACCACTACAGCCAGTTCTTTTTGAAAAGCCATTTCCTATGAAGAAATTCTTTTTAACTATTTTGTAACTCTGACTCTGAGATAGATGAGTTGCAGATGAGAGAGGAATGCGCTCTGGGAAGGGACCCCAGCTTCAGAGAGGTTCTGTTCTGTTCCAGTCAGGATCGACACTGGAAACTAAAGTGCGCCATTTGTTGCTCGCACTTGCCCCTGCTTGCACACACCCACGCTTTTTACTGCACGCTATTGTCCTTACAGGACCTTGCATGTCTTAACTAATTCTCAAGCTACAGAGGTAGGCTTTATTGCATTTGCTACTCTGGTGGCCTGGGACGCCGATTTTTGGCCTGCACCTCTAGCTGTCACTGGCCCAGAGAATTGATGTCATTATTTGGAAGGATGGGACAGACGTAATGCTGCATGAATGTAAATTACTAATAAAGAGTTAGAAAATAGTTATGCTGCAAATCTTGGACAAATAAGGAAGATAAAAATGAAGTGTAGGGCTCCAGTTCTTCTGGACTGTTTATCACTGGGAATGTCAGTTTCCTGTTACTGGCAAATACAGGCGTCCAGCTGCAGTTAATCCTTTTTTGTCAGTGTTGCAGGAGCTTCTGAGCCAGTGTCAGTACCAGGCCGTGCTCCTGCAGGTGAGAAATAAATGCATCAGTCATGACTGAGCATGTGGGAGAGCGCATGACTATGACTCCAAGGGTGGAAAATGATTCATCCAATTCCTCACACAGATGATCTTCTCCTGCAGGAACGAGGAGATGATGAAGAACATCCTCCTCTTCACTTCCATGATATCAGGCTGCAGACACATGAGTCGTTTAAGTAGTCTATAGGAGGGTTGGAGGCTTCTCTATACAAATATTTGTTGGTGTGATCTTTCCAGGCAGCAGGGTCCAGGAGCCAAAGAGGCCAGACGAATTCCCGTAAATGGGGGGAGAGACAGGGAGTTGGAGAGGAGGGGAGAGAGAGAAAGAGGGGGGGGGAGAGAGGCAGCAGCGGAGGAGGAGTGACACAGCAGGGTGTTTAAACCACGTGGTCACACCGGAAGTGGCCAAACTCCGCCCCTGAGCCAAGATGTCTGCGCCCGACGAAGACACGTTTGCCGAGGAAGCAGCCGACATGGTGGAGATGGACGAAGCCGGCAGCGACGACGATGAAGGTGTAGAGATGGAGGACGAAGGAGCCGACGGAGAGGCCGAAAAGAAAGTGTACGTGCCCGGCATCGAGCCGCTGCGGCCCGGAGAGGAGCTGGAGATGGACCGCTCCGCGTACCGCATGTACCACGAGTGTCAAACCGGTGAGTCCCGCCGCCGAAGTTGTGTTTTTGTTGACGGAAACAATTGGGGTTTGTAATTGTTGACTGTTGTGTTCAGGTGCTCCGTGTCTGAGCTTCGACGTCCTGAGAGATGGAGACGGAGACAGCAGGGACAAGTTCCCTCTGTCCATGCTGCTCTGTGCGGGCACACAGGCGGACACAGCCCTGAGCAACAGGTCGGTACCCACCTCAACACAACACGGACCTCCCATGCACCTACAACACTCTTACTGTGGTTCTATGGTGTTAATTAAACTCAGATCAGAGCAACACTGGCGGGGTGTAACTGGAAGTACACATCTACTCCATTGAGGTACTTGTACTTCAGACAAGTTACTATACTCATACATGCATACTTTTGAGTATTTTCCTATGTGTATTTCTACTCCACTACATTTCACAGGTACATGTTGTGCAGTGTGTTTATTTTTATCGCTTTACTCAACACTTTTGCATTAAAACACACAAACGGCTTACAAATATGTTTTGTTTACAATTTAATTCCTGACATTAAGTTCAGGCAAAGCGCACCTAGTTAATCTATCATGACAGTTAGCTTTAGATGAAGACATATACAGCTCCATTAGTAAGTAGAGACATTTAATTTGGGGTATTAGTTCCTTTTTCACTCTTGGGGCAATGACAGCTTAGTTTAATCCTGAGCTTGCATCTTCTGTCCCTGAATAACACACACATACACAAACACACTCTGAGACTTTAACTGTTTATCAACTGAATTGATCTGGTAATCTCAATTTAGGATATTTAAAAAATCCGTTTTAATAGTGTGTTTTTCTTTAGAGGTTCAGTGTGTAGAGTTTAGAGACATCTAGTGGTGAAGCTAATGTTGCAGCTGAATCCCGCTCACCCTCCCCTTCCAAACAGGAAACAGGCTCCATTCTAGGGGGAAGATTTAGATGATCAAACAGTAGTGAAAACATCACTCTGATTATTTTATACTCAATTCCTGCCAATAGATCCCTTTCCCATATTATCTCAAATTATGGTAGGAAAGTACCATTCAGTAATGGTGGGGGCCGTTAGTACAAATGAACAATTTAACAGCAGATTGTGTTGGAAGTGTGTCCTTCATAACATTAACACTTAACTAGAGATTAGTAGAGGTTGTTTTATTGCACAGTTTGTTATATTTTAACATCGGTCACATGGTGTTGGATAAGGTAGGGATCTTTTCAATGGAAACTGATGGAAAGTCAGGAGGTTCATTTCAGTTCTTTTTATTCAGTTTATTTATTTAGCTAAAACTCCAGACTTGAATAAACATATCAGATGACCTTGAAGACGTATCTCCTAAACAGTTTTCAACCTTCTATGGTGGCGAACTATTTTAGAGATAAGACCACTTTGAAATAATGTAATGAGGGTGTTTGGTAATTTGTCAACTTCCACTAAAGTTCACATTGTACTCTCTTGCAGACTGATCGTCATGCGCATGTACAACCTTCATGGAACGGAGAAAGAAAAAGAGGGGGAAGAAAGCAGTGATGAAGAAAGTGATGAAGATGAGGAGGATGAAGACAAGAAGCCACAGATGGAACTGGCCATGATGCCTCACTATGGTGGAATTAACAGAGTCAGAGTAAGTTGACCTTTTTAAATAAGATAAACCTTCTGTACCAGAGACTTTATTTTCATATATCCCTTACTAATCCCAAATGTTTAACTTCTTCATCTCCAGGTGACCCGGCGCGGTGAGCAGTCATTGGCTGCTGTCTGGTCAGAGAAGGGACAGGTAGAAATATTTGACCTCCAACCTCAGATGGAGGCCGTCCACAGCTCCGCTGCCATGGCAACTTTCATGAAACAGCAGAAGGAGGCCACAGCTCTCTTCAGCTACGCAGGTCACATGACTGAAGGCTTTGCAATCGATTGGTCGCCCATGGTTCCTGGTAAGAGAGTCTTTTAACCTGTACTGAAATTTGCAGATGAATAAATACCCAGGTTAACCTCTGATGAGCACAACGTGTGAACATGCCCTCAACTGCACTTGGTCTACTCAGTGCGTGAGTAACATTAGGAAAGTCTGTGCTAAATATAACCTGTCAATTCCTCTCTCACAGTCTGAACTGTCTCACCCTGACACATCAGAGACTTTTGTATTAGACGAATTAAATCGCTTCGTCTTTTTCACGTTTATGTTTGTTGGTGTTTTGCAGCCAAACGTTAACAATTAACTGGTTAGGACTAGGGAATCATTAAATTTCGGATTTACAAACATCGTAAAAACCTTGGCTCCAGATCCACATCAAATGATTTACTGGGCTCATGAAGCAACTTTGAACAAATCTGATTTGAAAACTTGGTCAATCTGGTAAATATGAAATTTAACAAAAAGTAAAAGCTCCTCAGAAGAGAAATTAAATGTGTGCTCTGCAAAATAATTGGCAATAATTTCTATGCATGATTAATTTGTGCACAAACACAAAGTTGTGTACAACCACAAAGAATAAAACATGAACTGCAAGACCTAGAATTAAATATTTTACCAAAAAACATCAGCATCCCTGTTAAACATATAGATGTAGTCATGTATTATACAACAGTAAAATGTCATCTTCATGAGAAAATGTGTAACCGCATTGATGTGTTTGTGTGTGTCTAGTCACCAAACTCTAAACTGTGTTTATATGAACAGGTCGTCTCGTCAGCGGAGACTGCAAAAAGAACATCCATGTGTGGGAGCCGCAGGAGGGCGGGACTTCGTGGCAGATTGACCAACGACCTTTCAGCTCTCACAGCAAGTCTGTGGAGGATCTGCAGTGGTCGCCGACTGAGGCTACAGTACGTTATGTTTTGTTTACGGTATAATTAGTGATGTGGCGGGTGAGACCGAGGTGGATGGGGACACTGGTTCGCACTGATGTGTAACGGCAAGACGGCCGAGTGAAACATTTCTCTTCTTTTTCTTGCAAAACCAAAACCTCTCAATGATGCTCGGTATTAGAAATGCATGAGAGATTAGACGTGTATGTTATCTGTCCTCCTTCGATTGAAATGAAATAGTAGGGCTCTCTGCAAATGAATACCTCCGCCAAGGCAATTGCAGCGCTGTTTTCTCGTTCTATCGTTCTAAGGCTTTTACCCTCCACACAGTCAGACTTCATAGTTTAAGCTGCAGTTCTGCACTTACCCACAAGTGGCATGCGATGCCGTATTTTTATCTCTCTCACGAGAACTTGCCTTTCACTGTTTAGTCTGTGTACCTGCCAATCAGAATGTCAGAGTTGTTTGTGGACACCCGCTATAGATTGAAACACAAAATATAACTGTTTCGTCCTTGACCCCTCCCGCATCCTTCCACCAAGTTTCATGGTAATCCGTGGAATAGTTATTGCGTAATCCTGCTAAACAGCAGACCATCAAACTGAAAATGTAACTTCCTTGGCCGAGGTTAAGTATGATGCCTTTAAAAACAACAATGTCAGTGTTGTAACCAATAATCTGTTTTGAAGTATGTTATTTATGAGTCTCCCTAGCTGTGACACTTAATATGTGACTGGACTAGTTTGTGGTATGTGGATGTGCAACCTCCTCTTTAAGGGGTGCTTCTACCTTACTGCATTTGTGCACTGTGTTTTCACTGTGCAACCTAATTGGTGTTTACTCATAAACACACTCCTTGAAAGCACTTAACAAGTAGAAACAAGCACAACACAATGTCCCTTGATTTAAGAAGATGAGTTTAACAGTTTGTCTTTTTAATATTTAATCCTAAGATCATATCTCCAAAATTTGTTCTCGCTCTTTTGCCTCAGGTTTTTGCATCTTGTTCCGTGGATCAGTCGATTCGTGTCTGGGACATCCGCTCGCCGCCCAATTCGATGCTCTCAGCCAATGCAGCTCACTCATCAGACATCAACGTGATCAGCTGGAACAGGACCGAACCATTTCTGCTCTCAGGAGGGGATGACGGCCTTCTGAAAGTCTGGGATCTGCGACAGTTTAAGGTAAAAACCAACGCCAATTCATCTAAATTCAGTCTGATGATAAAATGATTTAACACATGCAAGATCGTCCCTGACGGTCCCATCAGTGAGTCATGACTGGTTTGTATGATGAGGATTTTGCTGTGATCCAAGTGTGTGTCACCACAATAGTAATGCTGTTGCTGGTCCAAAAAGGGCCTGTGATCTTGCACCATTAGATGTCACACCTGCAGTTTGGCAGCCCCACCTAAATAATCGTTCCATTTTTTTACCTGTGACACAACGGTGTGTGACTATTGCAGTTAGAACCTCTTAATTCCTAATACTGGAATCCCTTGATGTCTTTCCACGAGTTAAGAATAAAAAGCACATTATTACATCAGACTCTCATTACTTGGAAAAGCAAGGCAGAAAAAACAGAGTTAGAACCCAGTGTCCTTGTGTCCGTTGCCTTGTGATTAACCCTTGTTCTGTACATGTAGGGCGGCCGACCCGTGGCGAACTTCAAGCAACACAGCGCTCCCGTCACCTCTGTGGAGTGGAACCCCGTGGACTCGAGTGTGTTCGCCGCCTCGGCAGCCGACGACGTCGTCAGCCAGTGGGATCTGTCGGTGGAGTCATGTGACGTCGGGGCCAGGGTGGAGGGGGTGAAGGACTTACCCCCTCAACTGCTGTTCCTGCACCAGGGTCAGTCGGAGATTAAGGAGATTCACTGGCACCCACAGTTACCTGGTGTGATAGTCTCCACGGCGCTGTCAGGATTCAACGTGTTCAGGACTATATCTGTGTAGTGTGTCTGTCTGAGTGTGTATGCGTGTGTGTGTGAGAGAGAGAAACGGAGGATTTTAGATTTGTAATACACATTTACTGTGTAATGAGCAGGAAATCCATGTGTTTCATCTTTATGGAGCTTCTAATGTACATAACTTAGCTGTGTAGGATTTATTTTTCTTTTTGACATTTATTTGCCAGTTTCATCTGGTGTTCTCTTTATCAGTGAACTCTCAGTCTGTATGTTTTACAGATATTTTAGGCATTTCCAAGTGCAGGCTTAAAATAAAATGTTCAAAACCAGAGGTCTCTTGTTTTACCTGATTTAAATTGAGAAGTTAAAGCTGCTCTGTGTATCTTCACTCATAATAAAATAAAAAACAATCATTTTATCCCAAGTAATAGCCGCACATAAAGATCTACTCTGTGAATAATAAGCAGTCAATTTCATTTCGGACAGTTTCAGTTTCATAGTAACAGGTATGATATTGTATGACCATAAAACACATTGAATTGATATCAAAAAAGGGCAAGTGCCATAGAGACTTTATTGGCTTGCAGGATTATCTAGAATTTTTAATGTCTAATCTTCCAAGCGTATAACAATTTTCCTTTATACTTCGGTTTTGCTCTGGGGGCATTTCCAAAAGAAAAGTCACAGCCAAGTCTGGTGATGATTTTAAATCCCAATAATGGTTTTATTGTTTTCACTGTAATACTTATTAAACCACAGGTTATGCGGTTTGAACCAGCATTTTGAACAGAAACACAACAATCTCTCCCTTTTACAGCATCATGAAATAAATCTGAAAGAAGGGGGGGGGGGGGGGGGGAATAAACGAGCAGTATACAAGAATAAAACGTACAAAAAAAACAACACTGATCCTCATTCATAATTTGACCTTTAAATCCCATGATTGTCTCAGCATTTAAAAATTATCAGTCCAGCCCCAGAAAACTTTGGTAAGTATGAAAACAAAATAACAGAACACATGTTGGGTTTAATGTAGAGAAACAGTGTCAGATTAGGAATGTGATAAATTCACAGTAATTCAGAATACACAGGATAACTTTATGTTCTTTAAGGGTCTCAGGTGACCTTTGGTTTGTTAAGTCTTTCGAATGTAGTAAACATCAAGAGAAGACGAGGAGACTATAATAAACATGCAATACAAGCAATAAGTAATAAGACATTGGTATAGCACAGGGTGGAATAATAAGTACAGCTCCACTATAACATAAAGCTCCACAATCACAACGCCTGTGTGATTAGATGGCAAATACAAGACGTAGTAGAAAACACAATTTAACAATGCAAGCATCATTCGTTCAGCCGGAACTTTCCACAGAGCAAAGCTTCCAGGTGAATGAATCAAATCAAAGTGCTACAAACGTTTCACTGTAATAATTACATTTTGCTATTTTTTCCTTATCAAAATGGCAGTCTTTGGCAAATCTGTCACCCTTGCAGATAAAACATAGAATGTCTTTTCCAGTTGAGCAACATCGTCTCAAGCGTAAACCTCTGAGTCTCCGAAAATCCAGTTTGCGTTCAGATATATTCTGTTGAAGCCTCCCACTCGAAAGATACAGACATGCTGAGTTAAAGGAAAGTACAGTGTCCATGATTTACACGACAGCAAAGATTTGGTTTCATGGAAAAACCATACGTTCCCCCTATAGACCGATTTCATCATCAAACTCGTCTTCAAATGTGTAGCCTCTTCCTGCTTCCCCCCCCTCCTCCTCCTCCTCTTCCTCCTCTGAATCAGTCTCTGAGTGACAGCTGTCGACCCTCCTCCTGTCCAATGGGATGACTCCTTCATACTCCGAGCTATGTGATGAGGCAGGACTAGGTGGCAAATCTACTTTGTGATTAATGAGCTCAGTTTCCCCTTCTGCTACTCGGATCTCGACCCTCTCGCTTTCGCTCCGCGTTGGACTCAGACACACCGGCTCGATCTCGTCCTGGAATTCGAACCCTTGACCCTCTTCCTCCTCAGACGCATGGCGAATGATCTCCTCCCGTTTGTCGCTGAATCTCACTTTTGGTTTTAACCCCTTTGGCTTGATTCCATTCCCATCTGGTATCCTGCTGTCTCCCACCTGGTTTCCATCCAACCCGACCAAGTTCTTCCCATTCAGCTCATTCTGCAAATTCACAGACATCTCTGTGGCCCCTTTTCCCGGCTTGGTTTCCACCGAGGACATGCCGCTTCTGAGACTGAACACGTCCTCCTCATTGGAGTCGAGCCCCAATCCATCCATCACTCCTAATACGTCTCCCAGCATAGACGGGCCCAGGTCCAGGTCCAGGTCGAACGAAGACACTGACACAGAGTGCTGGAGCTCATTGTTCTGCTGGCCTCCTGGAGCATCTGTGTGGAGATCATTATGGTCAACTGCCACCTCTGGATCAGCAGCTGATCCCCCCCCTGGACTCCCCGGCTCGGAGTTGGCCCGACTCGGCCCCAGGGTGGACAGGAATGAGGTGTCCCCAAAGACGTCACCTCCCCTACCGATGTGCATGGTGTGGCGGAAGTCGCCCAGTGGCGCTGAGATCATGGTGGGGTCCAGGCGAGGGGCCCGGGTTGACTTGTGAAGCGGCATAGCTGTGAAAGGGGTGAAGGCGAGAGCAAAATCAGTGGGGGTGAATGATCATTTATTTCACACAGCACAGAGGGAATGAAGGAGTCTGAGCCAGTGAGATAACACATTAAAACGGGCCGAAAAACAAGTGAGCGCTTGAGCCATGAAGCAGCCTGGTCCTGATAAGACAAGTCGGCGTGAAGAGCCTCACCACGTTGTGCAACCTTGTGGGACAGCAGTGAGTGTTTTTGGCACTGGTGTGGCTGTGACGGCCATGCTGAGACTTGTACTTGAAGCGCTCACATGCAACGCTAGCACATACTTTTCTCTTCCCTGAGGCGTGTTGGTGGACAAAAACAAGACTGTAACATTCTATAGGGGCAACTTGGTGCTTAATCACACTGATGGGCTGTGCTTCTGTGTGGGGGGGGGGGGGGGTAATTTAACATGTCAGCAGCAAAACTACCCCTGCTGCCACATTGTTTTAATAAATATTAAATTAATGACAATAGGTGGCAGCCCCTATTACTCAATATATTTAATGATTTCCTAGAAGTTAAGACACTTTAATGACATTTTCCTTTCTTTATTAGAGTTATAGGCCACATTGCAAACCAGTATGTACATTCAAGACACTATTCTGAAACTTTGTATGGTTGTGAGTAAGTTAGATCTGGGAGGGGAGGGGGCTCACAGGCCTAACTCCAAACCCTCAAGACTTTCCACTGATAACTTAAGTCAATGACACTTTACAGCATAGTTACACATTAAAACCAGAGCTCGTAAGAAGAGCACGCGAGGTGAACACCTCCTGGCAGAGCACTGAGGGGATCGTTCGGGGCGATCAATGTAAAACTCTCTCTCAATCGATCAGAGGGATTCGTCATGAAAACAAGTGAAAGTGTGTTAAACTCACTCGAAGCGGTGTGTTCCTCTCTTCGTCCTCCTCACTGTACAAACTGTCTTTTCATGGGGCTCTGCGCTGGATCTGCCCTCTCACTCGCTTCCCTCGCGCTTTTTCTCGCCGTCGTTCGCGAGTCTGTGGGACTTTTTTCTCTTTCTTCCACAGGGATGGGCGCAGGGCGAGGAAGTGACGCCACGTTATTGGGGGAGCGCAGCTGGATCAAAGTCCTCCACACACACACACACACACATTGGTCAAATACAAACCAGCGACCTGCTCTTTTATGTATTTGTGTCTATTTACTGTTGTTTATGTTTAAAGTAATATTGTTACAATTGTGGCCATTATTAGGCAACATAATAAGTTTATGCAAATAAGTTTAGGTGTCCACTGAAAAAGTATTAAACTGTAACTGAGGTCAACTTAACTTCTAATGTTTTTGTAAAATTTAAACATGGATTTTAAATTAACGAGGTAAGTAAGCTATAACTTATGTTAAAAAGAACATGTCACTGTCTGTCACTGTCAACAACTATTTTTCTAAAGTGTTTCAGCTATTTCAGCTTTTTATTTTCTTTCTTTCTTTCTTTCTTTCTTTCTTTCTTTCTTTCTTTCTTTCTTTCTTTCTTTCTTTTCTTTCTTTTCTTTCTTTCTGTCTTTCTTTCTTCCTTTCTTCCTTTCTTCCTTTCTTCCTTTCTTTCTTTCTTCCTTTCTTTCTTTCTTTCTATCTGTGTTTTTATTCTTATGAATTGTTATGTGGACCAGAGGTGATTAAATAAGCAACCAGAAAATGATTGAGGTTTATGTAAATTAGTTTATCAAAGTATCCTATTACAAAGTATCAAACTTTTACTTTTATCAACTAACTTTTTTATTAACTATACATTTTTTAGTTAAAATAGGCAATAACTTTCTTTGATTCTTTCGTTCTTTCTTTCGTCCTATCTATCCTATTTATTTACACTGTTATATTTTTGTAGCTATATTTAAATGATGAGGTCAGATGTATTCTATCATTTGTATCATTAAGAAACAGCCCCAGGATTATTTATTCCTCCTGAAAAATAATGTTTTTAATATTTAAAACATTTTAGTGAAAAAAGGACAAGTTTATTTTCTTCAATGGCGATTTTTATAGTTTCTTCCAAACCTTACTCCATCAGGAAGTAACAGTGTATTAGTTGGGGACTATTTTCAGCAGAGCATTAATCCAAATTGGGTTTGGTGAGGGAGTGAACAGTCAGAGCTCAATGAGTCACAATGAGCTACAGTGTGTTTTGTTTTTAATGTGGTGTCAGGCTTTACTAGACAATTCCTGTTAGTTTGAGAGAATACATTGTTGGATTTGATCTTTTCAATTCAATAATTGAGACAACTAGCCTACAGCATGTGAAAAACTATATAAATCCTAAATTAATCTTTATTCTTTCAAAATTTGAATTTAAGTCTCCACAAATCGCTTAAATTCCTTTATTCCAAGACAAAAACAGATGTTAGCAGTAGCATCACTGGGCTGAGTCACATGTTACAGATTCTATTCACGCTGTGTTTCAGTTTAATGTCACACCCATGTACCAAACAATTTCAGTTGCAAACTGAGATATTATGACGTATCAGTTACAGAATGTAGTTAGTGAAGCCAAGCCTCATTTGTACCGCTTAAATGATGAAAGAATACTTTAGAAGGGTGTCTGTCTTGTGCATGATTGCCTCACAGCCATTCACTCGAACATCCAGTTAATCAGGATTTTTCTGACAAACGACATGGAGAGAACCATACTTTGCTTTTAACAGCAGTGGAGCATGAGAGGCTTTTAAGGACTACATATTATCCAGCTTCCTGCCATGGGGGTAAAGACCTATGTGCATTACCAGGCCCCAGGTATTCAGACAATGGTGCTATGTTGTGACTCATTGTTTGTGCGATCTTGTCACAAATGCTGAACATATTTGTGTGATGATGTAGCCAACAACACAACAATAGGAGCAAATCATTCATTCAGCGCCAGCTGAATGAATGAACTCGAAAGTATCAATAATAGATTCATTTGAAAGCTTTTCTCTTGAAATCTGATATAACTGGGCCCACTAAAGTGAGATGTTATAAAGAAAATGATATGTAAATTTGAGATGAAGGCATTGAGTCCTCCATTCAAGAGGTATACTTTAGGCTTATGTCAGTATTAAGAAGCGGTAATAGTTGAAAGACATTTAATTTTCAGGGAAAAAACAAGGACACGTATAAGTCTTTTGTTTAATTTGGTACCAGAATATCCCCCCAGAGGAATATATCCTTGAATATCCTCAATAAGACATGATGCTTGCTTTTCATTACAAATAGCAGGGGGGATATTATTTGCACTCCACAGAGACCCACTCCATAGAGACCTCCAAATTATGTGGGGGGTCCAGTGTGGGAGAAACTCACTGACAGGAAATGACTCCCTTCTGTGTAACACACACACACAAACACACACCGGGTGACACATCCTACAGCTGTGTGTGCTGCACAGGAAGGTAGAGAGAACATGTATGCAGGTCACCATAATGAATGTTAAGTCCCTGATCTATGATTCTTGATGGGTTGAAGAAAAAAATCCATTCGGTTTATATTTTACTGTTTAGATTGTATCTTCACTAATTTATTAATTTCACTGAATATGTTTTTTACTCACCCCTTTGCTGAATGTACACAGCAAATGTACCTAATAAAGGATTATAATATAATAATAATTAAAATAAAAATAAATAAAGAGTGATGCTACTTAGGCTATATGCTTTACAAAGCTATTTGTATATAGAAATGATTGGTATTTTGAGTAAAGTAAAGTATTTCATTTTATCTTTGTTGTGAGAATAAAGTGGATATGATTGTCAGGCTTGTAGCCGAATAGAAATCTGACCGAACATAAGACTGCGATTTGATTGATCGAGAAGTCCGGAGGCGGGCCGGTATTCAGCCTCTGATACAAAGACAGTATGCATTTTTATGACGTACCCTGGGCTTCATCAGCCATTTTGTGTCCCGCACAACCTGCTCAGACGGAGACGAGGATCCAGCGAAGCTCAAGTGTTAATGTTAACTGACATTTCTTATTTTAATCTGCGTTTAAAGTCTACAAGAGTTTGGTTTGTAGGTGGCGTTGTTCGCGGTTGTCTGGCTGAGTTGATTGTCACCGGACGGTTGACAGTCGTGTCGGACTTCATCTTGTTTACCATCAACTGTAGCAGAAGAGCTAACGTCGTTAGCTCGGTCGCTAGCCCGCGCAGTGCTAGCGTTAGCTTCGTAACGCTAAATCTGTGGCGAAATGGCGGCCAACAAGACACAATCGGCACCAGCGAGTAACTGGTAGGTCGCTTTCCCTCGTCTCGTAACAAGCTGTAGGGTTGATAACCACATGCTATTGACTCGTAGGACAGTCAATACACTGTGTGGTAGAAGGTGATACCTAATATAATCTTGAGTAGATGGTAATTAGCTGAGCTCAGGGTGTGTAAAAGTGTTAGCATACCTAGCTACACACAGGCCGTAGGGCTAACTTCTCTATTTTTCTACTTGTTTGTGTGCGAGTGGCAACCACCGTCAGGATAAGTGTTAATGTGTCTGTATTGAGGTCATATCATCTCTAATAAGGGTCGGTGCTCTGGTCTCAATCCTTCAAACTTTGAAAGTTACACCCGTTTAAATTCATAACAACTTTATTTGATCCCAGAGTGCAATTCTAAGGTACATGGAGCATGTCAACGGGACACGGACAGTTAAAAATCAGTGCAGTATACTACAATGATTAAGTAAGAGAAGTGTATGTAAAGGGAGGGAGAACATTATAACAGCTGTGAAAACTGATTGTAAGAACGTAGATAAACACTGAGTGATTAAAGTGATCAGAGTGGTTTGAGGTAGGTAATACACTCATGTATTATGTGCAGTTAAAGTGAATAAGAATATATCTACAGGTACTTAAATACAGACACTTATGAATACATATATGTGTAGCAGATGCATGTGTATACAGATAATGAACAGAGAAGGTGAATACTGATGCTGAAGAATATATTTATAGGATCGGAATTTCTATTTTAGCATATGATTTTATATATATATATATATATATATATGCATGAACAGCCCTGGGAAAAAAGGTTGCCCCTTTCTGGGTCCTTCAGCTTTGGCGGCGAACCCTGTGTGCTGAGGGGAGCCATTTAAACGCTGAAAAGAGAGCCTGTCCTGGGTCTAGAAGAATCTGACTTGCTAACCTCCATGTCTGCTGCTCATAGATATAGTGATCGTCTCAGGGCTTAGAGCAGACTGTGACGGTTGGGTTCGTCCTTTTTTATTTCAATTTCGGAAACACTAAAGAAGACTCTTTTCTACCTGGTGAGGATTTACTTGAGTCCTAATCCAGGGTTTATTGTTGGCGAAGATTGTGGTATAAACAGTGTCCCCTTGCTCGATAGTGTTGTTGCAGGGGGCTCAGTGGAAACTGTGTCCCTGGTTCACTGCTTGATGTTTTTTTGTCACCTTGTTTTCCCTCCTTATGACCACAGTGATGGGGAGAGCAGCTGTACAAATACAATTTATTTTGTGCTGTTGATTGAGTTGGTTTAGATTCTAAAAACACCTTCAATTGTTGTTGTGTGGGTGACAGGTCTTATGCTGGTCCTGATGATGGCCAGGTTCGCGAAAACCCAGAGTGGGAGAAAGCAAGACAAGCACTAGCATCCATTACCAAGAGTCAGAGCGCTGCAAAGGCTACACAAGCCAACCGGACCACAGCAGAGGTGTGTTTTAATCTCTTTGCGTTTCTATTTTAGTTACACCTTACATTGAAATCCCATTTAGGTGATCTGATTACAACATGATGTGTGAAAATGGGGACATCAAAGTAATCTGATCAACCCTGTTTGAAGGTGACCTTTTTATTTACAGTGATTGCATGTATGCTTCCTGACTACATTAAACCTCATCTGTGTGTGCACAAGTACATTTACATGCTGTCAACATCAAGGGTGCAGCTTAACACATCACCAGTACATGCTCATGGATTGTTTTAGTTTTTCTTATATCTACGCTGTACTCTTTCAGCAATCACTTTTCTGTATAACAAACATGCGTTGTTATACAGATTTAATAATCCAAATGGCTAAAGGGTGTTTGTATATAGGTGTGTAAAGTTTGGGAAATTAACTATAAACATGATTTATTTAACATGTTCGCAAATGCATTGGTAATTTGATTCATAATTGTGTTTTTTTACGTTCTTGCGGAATGTTCATTGTAGTCTGACCAAGGCCATTCGTGTACGTGTGTTATTTTAGGTCGGTCAGTTCCAGCCAGCAGTGACTGACTCAGTTCCAATGGCGCTGCAGCCGCAGCCGCAGCAGCAATACTATCCGTGGTACCAACAATCACAGCAGCACTACCCTGGATACACGTACCCCTATAACTATTATTACCCCATGGGTCCAGTAAGTAAAGGACAGAGTTTTGTTCTTATCAAAATGTTATCTCAATGCCTTTTTAATGCATCCACATAAGGCTTGTATGTCTGTGTGATATCAAAAGCTGCGGGTATGGGATGTGGTTTAACAGTTAAAAAATGAAGGTGACAAAAAATGACTGTGGCTTTCCCCCCCCTGAATTTCCAGTATGGAGCTGCATATCCACCAAACCAGTATGGTGTACCCCCAGGGCCTTACCCAGGAAGTCCTCTAGCCAATGGCCAGGTACGTTGCAAATGAATCCAAATATTAAAAATTTGTATTGATTTTGGGAGACAATAATGACATTGTGTGTCTGATCATGGGCCTGAATGAATGATTGAACTTTTTTCTCAACCAAGTGTGAAAAATTGCCTTCGACTCACCAGTAAAACATAAAATCAGACAAAGTCAGATAAATTAGATAAAATGTTATGGTTGCATATTTAAACTATGAGAGAATGAGTGGATGAATATGCTCAGTTGGCTGTGCAATGGCTTCAGATGTGATCTTTTTGTTATATGAAATTTGTTGAAATTGTTTGGTGTAAATCTAAGTGACTTTATCCCTCCTGGGTCTCTGTAACTTATTTTAATGCTTTGTTGTTCCTTTTTCTTCTTTTTTTAAATTTTATTATAGCCTCCTCCAGTGCCTGGAATGGAAGACCAGTCCCCTAGCTACCCCTCTCAACCACAACCCCCTCCCCCTGCTACTCCCCAACCTCCCCAGAGCCCAACCACCTCAGAGAAACCCCCTCCCCCTCCAACCCCACCCATTCCATCCTCTCCCAACTCCCAGTATCCCCCCCCTCCATCACAAAATGCTTACAGTGCCAATAACTCCATGCCATACCCATCTGGTGACCCCAACCAAATGCAACACTATAATCATTCCCAGGGAAGGCCTAACTATGGCCAGGGCTTCCAACCCCAGAGCACCTATCAGTCCTCTCAGAGTAACTCTCAGCAGCCAGGCCAGTATGTACCAGGATTGGGCAGAGGAGAGGCCAACAAAAACCAAACACAAGGACAACAACTGTGGCATCGCATGAAACGTAAGATTTACTCTTTTGTTTACTTGTTTTCGCACGTTTTGTTTGAGTTGTAATGCTCTAATGCTGTTCTTGCTTAATTTCTATTATGTAGCCACAATTGTCATCTGAGGGCAGTAATTATTTGCTTGTTTCTGATATATTTAAAAGGTGTATTAAATCAATATTGTCAGTGCAGCAGGTTTGAGAGGAAGATTTCAGATGGGAGGCAGACAAGATTGTTTAGTGGGATTTCATCCAAATCTCAGTTTATGTTCTACAAAATAATGATAGTTTTTGTTTTTTCATATTTTTATTTTACATTATATGTTTTCTCAGAGGCACCTGGGGCAGGTAGTCTGAAGTTCAATATTCCCAAGAGGCCCTATCAGGTACAGTGTTCTCCAACGTCCAATCAGGCTTTCCCTCCAGGCGAGCAGCCCTCAGGATTAAATCCAGCTCCGTCCTCCCCAGGTTCTGCCAACGCTGCATCTGGAGGTGCGCAGACACGGTAAGAACTGAGAACATTGTGGAGCAGACAAAAAAGCTACCTTTAGACAATCCCTCTTTACTGAAACATTTAACACACTACCATATGGCGTGCGTGTGAAGGCAAATAACCAAATCAGTTGAACTGGGACAATAAACTTTAGACTTTACCTTACCAACTTCCTGGTTCAAAGTCTGTGCAATATTTCATTGAACTGATGTGCACAAAAATAAAGGGCTGAACACAGCCAACAATAAGTTGAATTGAAATATAATGCAAGTAAATGATTGAGTTAACTTTCAAACTGTTTCCATGACAAGCCATAAGCTAGGTTTTGACTTGGTCTTTTTTGATTGTTATAATATATATATAAATATATAATATGTTTACTTTAAATTCCTCACTCCAGGCCCCAGGACTGGCCCCAAGCAATGAAGGAATATGTGCAGCGCTGTTTTACAGCATGTGAGACAGAGGAAGACAAAGATCGCACCGAGAAAACGCTGAAGGAAGTCCTGCAGGATCGATTAAAGGACGGCTCTGCTTACACCATTGACTGGAATCGTGAGCCACTGCCAGAGTGAGTTTTGTTGTGGTATAGTGCTTTTTGTGTATGTTAATTGTTGTCTCGCAAGTCATAGTATAGCAAAAAATATGAATTTGCAATACTTAGATATTGTGAGTTTAGTACTGAGGTGAATTCTTGTTGAAACTTTAACCAACTTCAATATAATTTAATGCTCTGAACATTTTTGGATTTCTGTGACTTGTTGATTATGTTGCCTGCAGGTTGAATAGGCATTAACATATAGATCTTTGTTTGTTTTTTAGACTAAGAGCCAAGCAGTCTCGTTGGGAAGCTGTCTCTTCCCTGAGGTCCTCAGATGGCTCAAATGGCCGTGGTGGAAGTACAGTGGCTGCATCTTTGAGAGGCAGGGCCGGAGGACAGAGGCTGGGCCACTACAGGAATATATTTTCTCAAAGGAGTCCATCCTCTAGTTCCTCCCGTTCCTCCTCCCGCTCTCCATCCCCCTCTCATGGCCGACACAGGGACCGCAGCAACCAAAGGCATAGGAGAAGGTAACCCACTGTTTCTCATGTGTTTTTCTTGATAACTGGAGACACCAAGTGTAGTTATTTTCTAAATGTTTTGTTTCTCTGTGCTTTCAGTGATTCTGGCTCACAATCAGACAGCAGCATCTCCAGTGACCTTCGTAGTCAAATTTCAAGACGAGGTCAGAAAGGAGCCCGTGGTCGTGGTAATGACCGAGATAGAGGCAGAGGGGGTGGAGAGAGAGGAAGAGGAAGAGGAGGAAAAGCCAATAGAGGAAGACGGTAAATTTCTAGATATTTTAATATAAAAATCATGTTGAACCATTTTATTAAACCCCTAGATTTCATTGATTTACTAGAGGGAAAAAAACAAAACACAGTAAAAAATTAAATAAACACAAACAAAAAAATACAAAAGTACAGTATCATCTCTGCACATTGATGCAGAATATCTAGCCTGGAAACAAAAATGGACCATACACGTGAAACTTTAAATCAGATAGACAAATGTGTTCCTCAAATGTGAGGTGTCTGGTTCTTATGTTTTCTCCTTTTATAAAAGACAAAGTAAAAGAAAATGTTTGTTCAGTTTTGTTTACCCTGTGCCATGGGGACAGCCCCGTTAATAACCATTTACCTCTTCTCCCAGAAACATGGAAGAAACTGGTGGAAAAAAGAGGAAAGGAGGAAATGCCGGTCTGGATTTCCATGACCCCAACAGAGAAGCCAAGAAACAGAGCAGAGCCGCTCGTTTCCACAAGCAGCTCCGTTTAGAGCCCCTGGTTCTCTCTGTCAATACAGTAGACCTGCCTAATGGTACACAGGAGGGCCTGAGCTGGGAGGACTGTCCCATTGTGGGAACATGTCAGGACATCACAAAGCACTACCTGAGGCTCACTTGTGCCCCTGACCCCTCCACTGTGCGCCCTGTGCACGTAAGTTTTCATTATTTCTAAATAGAAGTCAGTTTTCCCCCCCCAATATTATTCAGAGAAAAAGGGAGGCGTAAGGGGACAAAACCTTGTTATGAGTGGATATTTCTAAGTGTGTACATCAAAGACCATAAGAATCCAGACTTTGATATATAAGGTTTATTTTCCACGCAGGTGCTGAGAAAATCTCTGCAGGTTGTGAAACTTGACTGGAAAAACAACCAGGACTACACTTACGCCTGTGAGCAGATGAAGTCCATACGACAAGACCTCACGGTTGGCTACTTTCATTTGTCTTTCAATCTTGATCTTTTTAAATGTTAACTTTTATCTGCCTGGGTTTTTCTTGTATTTATTTTATTATTCTTCTGTTTATCCTCACTGTCCAGGTCCAGGGAGTTAGAACAGACTTCACAGTGGAAGTGTACGAGTGTCATGCACGTATTGCTCTCGAAAAGGTGAGTCTCTTGACCTCTGGCAGAGCTGCACAGCTAAAAGTAACTGGATTTTCATACTGTGAATATTTCTCGTCTTTAGGGAGACCATGAAGAGTTCAATCAGTGCCAGACCCAGCTGAAGGCCTTGTACAAGGACCATCCCTCCGAGAACATAGGAGAGTTTACGGCATATAGGTTGCTGTATTACATCTTCACCAAAAACTCTGGCGGTAGGCCCACGTTGTCTTTTTATTCACTATTTCACATCACACGTGTTGTCAGTGTTTATTCGTTATTTCATCACATTTTAACGCTGACCTTTCATTTTCCTCCAGATCTGACCACTGAGTTGGTGTACTTGACCCCGACATTGCAGGCAGATAAGTGTGTGGCTCATGCTCTTGCAGTCCGAGCTGCCTGGGCATTAGGAAACTTTCGCCGTTTCTTTAAGCTCTACCTGGAAGCACCACGAATGGCCTCATATCTCATTGACAAGTTTGTAGAGAGGGAAAGAAAGGTTGCTCTTCGGGCCTTATTTAAATCGTAAGTCATGCTGAAGCCTCATGTATTCTCACATTGTAGCACCTCCTAACGTGCGCTGACCTTGTATTTCTGTGTTTCTATGTCTGCAGGTTCAGGCCTGACTTGCCAGTCGAATATGTGCAGTCCAGTCTGGGCTTCACTTGTTTAGATTCCTGTGTGACCTTTCTTACTGGGCTAGGTGTCACCTTCACCCCCTATGACTCCCAAAAGATAGACTGTAAAACCAGCACCACAGCTTTGGCTGCCTCCTGAGTGTGTGGGTGGATTAGCAGAATGTGGGGAGAACCTCATGGATACTTACATATTCACTGCACTGCACTTTAGTCACCTTAGTCAGTTCAGATAAGATTCAGATTAACACCTTTACCAGCCCCATTGAGAAGGAAACATTCTAACACGCTGCTGAGAGAATGAGATTTCAGGATACAGGGTTAATTATCTGACACTCCGATAAGAACAGTTTCAAACATGAGGGAGAATATTTGCACACTCAAACTATTGCCAGATATTCTGATTCCCAACTTAACACAATAATTGTGATGCCAGAAAAGTGAATCAACAGTTCAGATTTGGAAAAGTCATGTAGTCTCAGCACTTAGAGGCCAAGAACAAGATCAGGGTGCCTCCCCCTCCCTCCATGGTTCCTGTTCCTTTACGGCCATCAGGTGTCACAGCTAACAGTGTTCTGTTGTGTGTTTTCCTTCCTCAAGTCAACAGCTCCAAGGCCTGAAGATTCAAGCCATGTCAATCAAAAAGGGAAATGCACAGCTCTTCTTCAAGTCACTTATCCGGTAATCTCTTGGTTGAAGTCAAGCCGATCGTTGAATCAAGTCAACGTCACATTATCCCCTCAGAGACTGTGAGACGGCCAGGTGAGAAGATGCAGTTTGTCTGCAAGAAGAAGTGGTGGTTTGTATGTCCTGCCCTGCCTCCCATTTCCTCCATGTATGATCTGCAACAAGCGGCTCATCCCGTTCCTTCTCCCCAACACATGCCATTTCAAAACGACGGACTGAAGTCTAAAGTCACCAGGTTGTGTTCAGAACTGTTAAACCGCTTGGTCAGTTATGAAATGGTATTCCAGCATTGGGAAGAAGTCTCAACCTGTTGAGCATTGACTCTGTATGATAAAGGATACAGGCCAGTGTTCTACATCAAGGGTGTGTCGTCGCTCCTCCACATCCTGGAAGCTAAACGCCATCTCAAGGATCTAAGCAGCTTGAGGCAGAAAGGAAAACCTGTTTCCATCATCCTAGGGTAGAAGCTCCGGTCTGCATCTGGAATCCAGCACACCCTGGTCATCACAGCAGAGTGCACCAGTGATGACACCTTAACTTCACCAGCTAAGAGCGCCTGGAGGGGAAACGTGCTGCTGCTTCTCAAAGGAGTAACGAGTGGTTTGTATGCTACATCTGCTGTTGGTATTCACATGGCTGGTAAGAAAAAAGGGACTTCTCTGAAAGGCGATGGATGACGACATCTCTTCTGTGTTTTTTTTTTTTTTAGTATTGTGTAAAAATTTTGGAACAGCAATATGAATTATTCTCTTGAAGAAAAACACTCATCTTTCATAAGAAAATGTCAGACTGAAGAAAAGATTGAAGGAAGATCCCAGACTGTTTCAATGACATGATCAAGTAATTGAAATCAAAAGACATTATTTTTAAACTATCTGAGCTCAAATGTGTAGCTTTTCTGGTACAGACCAGTTTCCTTGATGTGGCAGTGAAATCGTAGCAGGCTTCCATCTCTCTGACTCAGCACATTTTCCTCTTCAGGTATGTGACATGAGGGTGCCTAGATAGAAACTCGCCTGAAATTTAAAAACACAAATTGGTACAGTCCCTCATTAATTGAGTTGTGGTCTTTAACAGTTTTAGTAACTATGGAAGAAAGATTGATGTGGTAAATGTCTTTGGTAGAACTGACCAGGGCACAAGTTGGATGCAGGCTTTTTGTAAAAAAAACTCTTATGTAAATATTGTATGATAATGATTTCATTTCAGTTAATAGATTGTTTTTTTCACACATGGGTAAGTGTGAAGGTTTTTTCCACTGAGTTTCTCAAAACTATGTGAATATGTAAAGTTAAATACAGATGGGTCTGAATTGGATTGTGTGCACTGTCTTTAACATCAGTACAGTGGTTTACAAATGTCATTGGTAGTTTTTCCCTGTGAAATATCATAAACCAAATTTTGGCCAGATGTTATGATCCCTTCATGAGAAAACATTTTAAACTTAATCCCTTCTTGTTAAGTAGCATAGATTTTTCATCAAGTTGGCAACGTGATTGTTTAAACCTGGATGTGTGTCAAAGTGTTGTGCAATGACAATGATCTCAACATGTTTTCTTTCTTCCCCTACCTTCATCTACCTGACCTCTGTCATCTTTACTGTCCCCCCCCTCACTCCCCAAACCTCTCTCACAAACCACCAGACGTCTCGTTCTCCAGCTCACAGCACTGCTGCATTGCAGGAGCCCAGAAAAGTGGGCGAACCTCCTCCAGATGCAGCCGGAGAGAGAGAGAGAGAGAGAATTGTGAGCAAAATCCAAGTCTGGTGCTCAAGTTGAAGCTGTACAGCTGATCTGTGGGAGCCTCACGTAATGAAATGTAATGAAAATGATGATCTTCTGCTGCAGATGTGATTTTTCAGCTTAGTCCAGATATTTCAACACGTTTGCTTGTACTGTGAGATGCCTGTTTAGATTTAGACTCTGTTTTAATGGAAGTCATAATGTGCTTTTCTGTTTGTCCAGACACATTTGTAGTTTATTTTTCTATTTTCTTCTTTTTTTTTCCTCCAGTCTGATGTTTCGCTATTTAGTTTTTTTTCCTTTCAACTTATTAATTTATTGCCAGGAATCCTTAGGCCTGTGTTTGCTTGAACAGATTTACGTGAATCAGAGTTGATTATTGCAGAGAGTTTTTCCCTCATAATCTTGAATGTGTCTGCACATACAGAACAAATCTTTTTCCAACATTTAAAAAAAAAAAAAAACACCTTTCTCTGGTATCTAGGCAAAGTTTCTATTTTGAAAAGTGCTGGTGTGTGCCTCCATCCTCCGATTCCCCTTTCAGTAGCGTCACATGTGATAAGCGTGTTGACTGTGATTGTGCGTTTCCTTAGGCTTGTATAAATGTGCACTTTCTACACAGGGTTGAAGCGTGTACTTGTGATGTCTCAGGTTGAAACAGACCAGGAAGTTCACTTTATTATTATTTCTTTTAAATAGTAAATTCACCCCAGATAACTAACAATACACATTTAATTTGGATGTCCCCCCCCCCCCCCGATACCCGAGTCATGTTTTCAGTATTTTTTGCTCCCTTGTTTTGCTGTACATCTCCCATCAGTCTGTAACTTCTTCGTTGATACGTCACTCTGGAAGAACTCTCATGTCTCTCTTCACCTCAGCTCAGTTCATTTCCTCCCATTTCCCCTATTTAACTTCATTAAGTTGAGTCGATCTCGTTTCTGTTCTCACCTTCTCTCACTCCGTCTCCCTGCATGCTTTCCTCCCTTCTTCTCCTCCAAAACTAAACACTATTGGTTCTATTCTCATTCTCCTCCTTTCCCTAAATGTTGTTGAGTTTGTTTGTGACTGTTTGCCAGGTGCAACTAGAGTCACTCTCACTAGTAAGTATTGTATTGCTTCTGCAATGCTTGGATAGTTTATGTTGCAGCTCACTAACAACTGAAGGTTTATCTGCAAACACCCAACCCTCATCCCTCACTTCCCCTTGCCTCTACAGATCTAATATGACAAACTGCCATTTTGTAAATATTGTGTACATAATATCTTTTGAAAAAAATCTAATAAAGGGCAAAATAATGTGGTTATGGAGTAATTGTGTCTGTATTTGTTGTCTTTTTGGTTGACAGGGGCTGTGCTTATTAACCAACAGGCATCATGTCTCAAGTCAGTTCTCACAAGGCAAGCTGAAACAAAATGAAATGTAATAACTAATATCTATAATACAATAATTTTCATCATACTTACCAATTGGAAGTGACTGCACAACAATGGTGAAAATACAAGATGTGAAACAAAACGGAGCAGTTGTAAAATGAGACGCCAGACATCAAGTTTTGCATCAACAGTTTATTGTGGAAGGAGGAAAACCAAATCAACTTATTAAAGTTTGCAATGAACACTTCCTGCATAAAACTATAATTTGACCGCTTCGTTCAAGGTAAAACACAACCTTTAAGTTATGAATGGAGTAGTTGGTAGGAAAAGTATTTAATGTCAGACAGGAATACATTAAGAAAAGCTGAAATAAGATAAGAAAAATGAAATGATAGAAAGAAGAGCGGATACAGAAGCATAGAGAAAATGTCAAATTAAAAGCGATAAGTTGAAAGAAGAATTGAGCTCATGCGGGTTAGATTTACAAGGAAAAGTTAAGCTACTGGAAAGAGCAGAAAGGAGTAAAGAAAATTGGAAAAGCAGCAGAAGAAGATTAAAAGTTCAAAGCTCTTAGCAGAAAGTGCACTCAAAGTGGCAAAGAATAAAAATAATCTTTTAATTGGATGAAACAGTAATATACAAAACCTCTGGCTCGAACTCTTTTGAAGGTTTATGTTTGATTTGACATAGATTTAGATCTTTTTCATTTTCAACACTTAGAGTAACATCACCTTTAAAAGATGCATGTTGGTTTATTTGTCTCTAGAAGACCACGGTTTCTTGTGTTTTACAATAAATCATTCAATCAAATAAACTAAATTCAACAACTTAGGCTGCAAAATACATATTTCAATTATATATAATTATTTTATTTTGTTGTTGTTGAGTCAGTTTTAAAGGAAATAAAGCCTGACTGTCCAGACAGAAAAAGAGCTAAGAGATAGAGGAATATTAACTATATTTCAAAAAGACAGAAGAACTACTCAGGAAAGAGAAATTAGGAAAAACAGCTGAAAAACTAGCTCAGTCTTACCATATATACAGTGTAAAGTCAGACAGGACAGAGGGAAAGAAGCAGAAAAAACTAGGAGCTGATAATAAAGAGAGATCTATATACAGGAGCAGAAAAGAGAAATGAGAAGAGGAAACTAAGCATATAGCAAAAAGAGAGAAGTCAGAAGCAAATGTTTGAAAAAAAAGATGCTCAAAGAAAAGTTCAATAGCAGGAAGAGAGATTTCAATCTGTGACACTAAGTATAACTACTGCAGAGCAGAATAAAGCGAGAGAATGACAGGAGGAGTTCACACAGAGTAGAGAGAGAAAACAGAGGATAGACTGAGAAGAAAAAGAAGGAAACAAGGCAGATTGCATGTAAACTGGAGGAAAAGTACAAGTAGAAAGCAGAAAACAGAAGCAATAAATAGAAGGAAAGATGCTGATTCATTTTGTGATGAGGTGAAAGCCTCAGTCAAAATTGAAATGAAGGAAATCAGGGCCTCTTGGTGAAAAAAATCGATCTAAAGAGGCAAAGCAAATGATAAGAAATGGAAAAAAAGGAACCGAATGGAAAACCGATAGACTAGAATAAAGGACAGAGAAAAAGAAAAGAGAGAAAACAGTTTTATTCAAAGGTGTAAATGTGAAGCTCAGCAGAAAAGAGTGCAACAAACACGAAGACAAAGCCAAGAGGAAACCATCAACACGAGAAGTCTTTCAGCAGATTTGAGCGAGGGAGCAGAGAATATACAGGAAACAGAGAAAGAAACAAGGCGAAGAACAGAAGAGAATAATGAAATTCTTACACGGTGAGATTTTATCTGTCTTTTCAGCAGAAAAGTTCTAGAAACCGAGGATTTTAATCCTCAGTCTGTGAAGCCAACAGCAAAACACTGCTTCTCACTGCAGCTAGCGCTGAGAATAAAGCCGGGATAAAAGCAACTCAGTAAAATCAAACTTCCCTGGATGAACACAAGTAAGATAAATATTTAAAAGAACCTGGAAAAAGTAACTCAAAGCTCTGGATACAGGCCCCAGGCTCGCCAGGCAGTGAGGTACAGAGCCACGCAAACAGAAACTAGTTAGAATTCATGGAAAGGAAAAGAAAACTCTGCAGGATTAAAGATCAGAGAAAAAGAAACAAGGTCTATGTGTGAAAAGCTTAAAGTGAACGAGAGGTAGATTGTTAGAGAAAAGGCAAAGAGAACAAAAATGGTGAAATTCCAAACTACATCCAGACAAACATTAGTTGTGTGTTTGTAAAACCAGTGTCATGGCTGTCTCTGGGTTCAGTGTTGATGCATGACCCTCTCTCATATGCTCCCACACACACGCACGCACACACACTCAAACACACATGTAAATACTTGTCATTTGAAAATTAGTCCTTTAACATTGTACAGTTTGACCCGGGAAAACTTGACAAACCCCAGACACGAATCCCCAAAGTCTTTCTCACAGTATTTTTCTCAGCAGCTACCTACTTCTCTACTGTTTAACTCTTCAAATTTAGAAAACAATCATCCGTTAAAGGCTTTAAGCATCTGTTTATATATCTATATCTATATAAATATTACATATCATGCTCTTCCATGTGCTGAGTTTTCCTTGTGGAGAGCAACTGGTTCCTACAGTATTTACAACTTCCGGCAGCTGAGTCTCCCGGGGGGAGAGGTGAGTGCGATGGAGGCAGGAGGTAAAAACCACTTCCACGTTCAGTATAAGGATCTCATAAACTGTCCTGTGTCCACGGATCAGCCAATCCCAGAGTCCCAAGAGAGACAAACACCAGCCTCTCTCTCCCCCCGCTGCTGGGGGGCCTCAGTATGGGGTGAAGCGGTTGTATCCTCCTCTGTACAAACTGGCCTGTTGACAGATCAGTACAGCAGGTGTTAGCGCAGATGTACCAACACAGCTTTAAACAGCAACTGCAGTGTGTGTGTGTGTTAGTGTGTGTGTGTGTGTTTTGACTCCACTCACCATTGTTCCGACTCCATATGTCGTCGTTGGTCCGACTGTGTGGTGGTAGGGGTCTGCGGCTGCTGTGAACACCCGTCCATATCTGGACAAAGACAGATGTAAATATCACACATGTCATGATGGAGGCCGCTGCCAGGATGGTCCCACAGGAAGTTCTGACTAACAAACAGCCGCCTTCAGTCCACTGCCATGTTCAACCCTGCTGCACACTCAGAAATGCAAAACTATTAGATTTTAATGAAGCACATTATGAAAGCCACAATGGGAACTTGTAGATTGAAAGAGACTTTACATGTAATTTAAGCAATGAAAAAATACAAAGGACATTCTTGATGGGAGCTATTAACTTGGACGACATATTTCCTTCAGTGAATATTAAAAAATATATTTTAGTTCTACCACACATCGCAATTGTAATGATGATGAGAATTTGTCACATTTAGTGAAGATGTGTTGCAAGTGATATGTGATATGTCTCCATTCGCGGGAGAAACCGAGTTTCAACATCTATCCAGCAGATCTAATGGTACATCACTGTTTTATTTCAACATTTCAGGTGTTGTTGTGAGGAACACATTGATGACTGATATGATATTTATCTACCTACCCATCACTGTAAGTCGCTGTGGCAGGAGATGCTGATTGAGCCATTCTATACGCTGCTGGATATCCACCCTGGTACAAATTCAGACAGAGACATACAGGATATTTACTGATTTCCAACAACAGTGTGATTTGATGGATGGATGAAAAGATGGATTGACGGAGTGTAAGAAAAAAGCACAGATACTTACATAGACCTCTGGTCCATACAGTCCGTCCTGGTATACAACCCTGAAACCAAACGAGTAAAAACAATATTCAGTGATTTGTAGTGAATGAATTAATCGTTGACCTGACACCACAGGACTCAGACTCTTACCCAGGGTAGGCGGGGACAGCAGCAGTGGGTGTGGCTGCAGCTGCCGAGCGAATCGTGTTGTAGACGGCTCGACCTCGACCACGCAGGGGAGAGCCCCGGTAGGCCAAGGTGGGAGCCGCGACAGGGTACGGGAAACCGGCAACTGCATAAAACAAAGAACAATACATTTAATTATCAATGGTAAATTGTACGGATCTGAAAAAAGCGATAAAGTTGATAAGTCTAGTCACCTGTATAGAGCTCAGGTGCATACATTGCTCCCATGACAGGATTGATCTTCCATCCAGAAGCTGCACAGAAGAAAAAACATTGTTGGAAGCTGAAACTTCCCAGAATCCCTCAGTCCTAAAAAGCAGAAATGTGCGTTTATTAACAAGTTGCGTCTTACTTGAAATTTCCCCGTTCACCAGAGGCGTTGTGGGCTTCTTGGTCACTACTCTTGCAGTGGCATTGTTAACCTGAGGAGACAAAGAATAACAATAAAGCAGCGATAAAAAGGGGATTTTACAGGATAATCATGTGGAAAACCTACAAATGTTGGTAAATCTCACTGACCTCAATCTTTCTCCCTTCCACGATTGTTCCGTTGAGCTTCTCTCGGGCTCGGTCCGCCTCAGCCGCGCTCTCGAAGGTGACGAATCCAAAGCCCTTCAGGTTTGTATGATCTTATGGTTATTTTCCTTATGTCTCTTCATTATGTATTCTTCTCAATTTTGTTTCTGTGACACTCACCTTGGACCCCCTCTCATTGAAGATGATTTCCACATCTAGGATCTTGCCAAACTGCTGCAGGTGTGAGACGGATGGATTTTGGAATAACAGTAATTAGTGTTTATGATAATTGCATCCATATGACAAATCTGTGTATTGTTATTATCTGTAGTGTATAGGATGAACTTCATACCCCAAACATCTGGCGGAGGTCTGGGTCTCTGAAGCGGAACGGGATGTTGGAGACGTGGAGGCGTTTGGGTTGGGCCTTACCTGACCCCTCGTCGTCACTTCCACTTCCTGCCCCGCCTCCCGACGACACGGACACACTCAGAGACTGGGGGTCAGAGGTCACGGGTACCAAAGCGTCCTCCTGACAGCGAGAAAGTATGAAATAGAAGGAGGAGGACGAAAAGGGACAAAAGGAAGGGTTGCCAGCGCGTGGACCAAAGAAGAACGAACGTGAGGGAAGGAACACACGAGAACGTAGAGATGGAAAACAAACAATGGGGAGAATGAGACAGATGTGAGGAAGAATGGGGAGAGGGCATCAGTAGAAAAGCAAAAAAAGAAAAGAGGGTAGAATAATCATTTCAATTCTATTGAGCAAAATCTGTCAGAGGGTTTCTGCTGTGTGTAAAAGTTCAGTCGCGTAAGCATCACATGGCATTAGGCAAAGATAACGTCCATGAAGTCAAGTGATCCAAACCAAAATCCAAAGAGCATTCAGCAACCAGTGATCCCTCTCAGGCAAATGTGAGGAGCCGTGAAAGGGCTCCATTTTTAGTGAGGCGTCTTAAATACATGCCTGTCCTTTGAGTATATAATACGGATTAAATATCCAACAATTAACTGCACTCACTCCAGCTGAGGCAATTAGGGTTAAACATGAAAGTTCCTCTGAAAAACAATACAGTGCTTCATATTATCTCATTTCATCTAAACAATAATCTGTAAAATACATATAAAACTACGGTAATAATAAACAAATGAAAACTGCCTCATGCAAAAGAAAAGAAAATCAAGGACTAATGTGCCAAAACCAAAACATTCACTATCCCACAATGCACCACGATGCTAGTGTGTGCGTGTGTACAGGTTTGTGTTTGTCAACCAGCATCATCAACTATTGCATAAACAGAGTTAAAAAAAAAATTAAGACGAGTGAATGAGTCTGGACGAGAATAAGAGAAAGAAAAGGCAAAAAGAAAAGAATAGAAAGTACAGCGAGCTTCAGCAAAGAGAGAGAGAAAAGACAGGGAGCAACGTAAAAAAAAAAAAGTAACAGGAAATAGTAAAAAAAAGGTCAAATGTATTGGAAACAAGAGTTGCAGTCCCAAGTATTAGCATTGTAGTACCAAGAGGCAGATAAAGAGTGGGGAGGCCTCGGTGCAGCTGTGAAACCAAAGTACACAAGGCAAAGAAGGTGCGCAGAAAGCTTGAAAAGGAAGAGGTGATGGGGGAGTGGGGGAGAGATCTACACTTAACGTTCCACAAGGGTCAGTTTGGGAGGAGGGGGGGGGGATCACGGTGCTGCTTTTCTGCCAAAGGTTAAAGGTCATTTGTCACCGGGCATAATTAATACTTGGGGATTGACAGAGAAAAGGCACAGACACACACACTCACAGAGGGAAGTGTTTCACAAACACAAACACACACACAGGCCGCTGCTGTGTTACACTACAGCGAGCGGCCGCGGGGAACTACAGTGAAGACGTCACATCCACCCACACACACAGACACAGGTTGGAGGGGAGGGGGAGACGGGGAGAGAGGGTTGAGTTGGGCAGTGGTGTCAAGTCACGATGCAGATTTGTGTTTCTGGACCTGAGCGATATCTCATTGGGGGGAAGGGGCTCATCTGGTCAGCCTCCCCCTTTCCCCCCCTCCCTCCATGGCGATGTCTCAACTTTTCAGCGCGGAGCCGAGTATGTCAGGGGCTCTAGTAATAAAATATATAGATGGGGCCACAAAACACCATTTATGAGAGGAGGAAGCAGAGAGATGTGCTGCAGCGACAGGACGCAGAGTCGGCCTGCCATATTGCTCATGTCATATCCTAAACTGCAAAAAAACATGTGTCTAAAGTAAGTTCTTAATTTAGTAAAACTCGAAAACAATATGTCAGTATCTTTTTAAATTCTACTCATGGATTTACCAGCAATAAGCATCATTAAAATAAGTGCTATTTCACATTATTATTGATGCACTTATTTATTCATCTTATCGTTGTACACTGAAAGAGATCATTGTTAGCCAGCTTAAAGCAATAACATGAAAATGAATGAAAGTTAATCTCTATCAACACAATTGCAAAATGTTATCAATTGAAGTTATTAACTAGGTTGGTGTGAATTTTTTTTTTTTTTATCTATAATCATCTATAAAAATGCATAATAAAAAAAATTCCAATCATAAAACACAAAAGGTAACAATTAACTGGTGACTATCGCTGTCAGATAAAAATAGTGGAATTAAATGTAGAAGACTATAAGCAAAAAGTATAAAAAGTTGAAGCACTCAGAAAGTACATGTACCTCAAAAAATGTTCTTAAGTAAAGTAAATAAGTAAATGTACTTAGTTACTTCCCACCACCAGAAATAATCTTGCTGCACTGACAGATCACTGAAAAAGAAAAGTGTTGGAACAACTTAAAAAATTACTTGTTAACACATAAGATGGATTAGAGTTATTGAGTGACTAAATATAACTTGGTTGCTTCAGTTTGAACCAAATAATACAAGTTAATTAATTTCTGTGAATTTTTTTTTTTTAAGTTGGTCCAACAATTTTCTTTTTTTCATTGCAAAAAAACTTTTTGGAGACTAAACCATAGTGGAGAACAAACATCAAACTTCAGTTAACATCTCGAGTCGATCACATTTATTGACTTTATCTGTAAAAACCTCTCATGTTACCTCTTGAAGCAAACTGTGATTTCTTGATTCTTGTTTTTCTTGGGCTGAACCCTCATGGGAAATGAAATGTAATTTAAGGTAACTCCTTTTTCAACCTTTATGGAAATCTTTTGTTTTTGAAATGGAAGAAAAACCCCAACATTACATCTTCTACTTGACTGTGAAGCGTCAGCATCGAGTCAAACTCGGATCTTGAAAGCTGACCTGTTCTAATGGTAGCTAAATAAGACACAGGGGAGACGGAAGAGGGGGGATTCGTTTTCAACAACAAACCCCCTCTCAGCTGCCCCCCCCCCCCCCCACACACACACACACACACTTAACTGCACTGAGTGTGAGCTGCATTCCCATACATGGACACATCAGGGGTTCTCTAAATATAGAGGGAAACTCTATCTGGCCATGTTCCTCTCATGGGACCTATGGACGCACTACCTGTCACAGCAGGGTTTGTTGCCACATTAGCTTCTGGAAGAACATGTTCTGTTGGGACGTGAAGGTTTTGTCATCATGTGTATTCATGAACATCTTTACAAACTGCTCTTACCGCGGATCCGGACGTCAGCGCCTCGGCACCTTCGAGCTGAGGGCCCTGATAGATTCTGAGTTGGTGATGCTCTGCATACTCTGTGCCGGCATGTACAGAGGTGAAGTCCAGGGGGGGCAGTCTGCCCGCAGAGGTCGGCGGACCTTGACCCGGTGGGGGGTAAGAGGGAGGCTGGGCGTAGACCTGAGATAGGGCTGGGTCGCCGCTGCCCGGGCCGGCCTCCTGGGTGGCACCTCCCTGATGAGGAGAGAGAAGAGGGAGGGGGGGATGAGGATAATGTGAGACTAAACATGATGAGTTTCTCTGTTTTAACAATATGTTGGAATAAAGGACTAAATGTCATAGTTATTATCATATAATGTAGGTTGATCACAAATAAACATACTTTAGCATGACTGAAGGGTCACACCTCTGATTTTACACATAATCATCAGGTTACAATTCAAAGGGAATACAAGTCAACTGGTATAAGTACTTGAATCAGGTTTTCTGGGGCTCTGGAGGACCATTTCTCAAATTTGAGACAAACATGTCAATAGGGTTTTCTTGGATCCTTGAATTCAGACTTGATACTTTTATTTTCTTGATTTGTGATGTTTTGAAGTCTGGGATCCAGGACATTTCTACTGCATAACTTGCACTAGAAACCGAAAATCTTGACATGTCAGACCTTTTGACAACTTTATAAAGAGTCAGACTATTCCAACTTAATGGAAGCATATGTTTAATCTTCCTTGAGAGTCACAACCTTTAAATGTCCACATGCTGTGTAACTTCTAGTAAAAATACTAAGGTACAAATACTAAAAAGAAGAGAATGAAAACTTCTTAAGAACTGAAGATGCTTTTTGTTTGAGAAGTGAAACATCTTGAAGGAACACAAGCAAGTCCAGTAGCCTATGCAAACTTCTGAAGATACAAGGACCTGGATGACTGAGGGTTTTCAGAGATTTACTAAAATGAAAAGAATCTCTAACAGCTACAGCAAAAACAATCTGTAGATTCAAAGAAGAGTTTCAAAATTTACTGCTTTTTCATTGTAAAGTGACTTTTTTAGTTTTAGACAACAAAACTAGTGGCTTTTTTACTATATCTGACATTTTACATATGAAACGGTCAGGCAGATAATGAAAAATCCATATCCAGATCAATCTAGCTAATGTTTTAGCCTTTCTAACAACCATCACATATTAAGAGAAACATCTGGACAGCACAGCCTCTCTTTCCTCTCATCATGTTGTTCTTTCATTCTGTCTGATGTGGTTTAACAAACCAAACTCAAACTTTGTTAAGAAATCAAAAAGAAAAACATTGGAAACACATGAGTACATGTGAGAAAAGACCCAAACCACAGAAGAATAGAGAGATGAAAACCATCCTGTACGGCCTCAATACAAAAGGTGAATTTGCAGGTTAGGAACTAAAAGCATAGTCTTACCCCTTTACTGCATTCCTCAATCTCTGATGCATTGTCCGACAACTGCCTCATGTTATAGTGAACGCCAGCTGACCACCCGCCCACTGCTCCAGCACTTCTGCTCACCCACCAATCACATCAAATGATGGCAGGGGCAAAAGGGAGCAGGGGGCCACGCCAGCTGTGGTCATCTGTAACTGTCAATCACCTCGCTGCCCACACCCACCCATGCTGTCTTCACTTTACAAACCTACACACCTACACACCTACACACACACACACACACACATACACACACACACACACACACACACTCACACATGTTTCCTCTGAGAATAAAAACCCAAATGGTTCTATTACTTTACAGAGACATGTTTTAAATCACCGACTACATTTCAATAACATTAATGATATGTGGATATGCTTATTTGCCTTAAAAAAAAACAGAGGAATCAAATTGTAAAATAGGGTCTTATATTTTCAGGTTTGAGGACCTCATGCTCAAACACAAATAATTATGAACAGTCCTCTGAGGAAGTAAAGCACCCCAGCACAGATAAGCCCTTACTGGGGGATACGGTATAGTAAGCAGAGTAACGACTTTAAAATTTGGAATTACTGGTACTTTCACTCATCATTTTGTACCTTAATGTTTAGTGGAACCTAATATTTTTGCTGTGACACATTTATCCGGCAACTGCAGCTGCTGCTTACCACACTGGAACATGAAATAACCCTTTAAGATGCAGCTGTTGTTAGTTCAATCTAATGTAAACGTTTCAGGGACCATGATGAAACCGCCTTGGCTCTACATGACATTATCTAAAACTTTGTTACAAAAGAAAAGAACAGAGAACTTTCTTCAGCCTGTGAATAAACATACAATAATCGAAATTTACCAAAAAATTATCCCTTCTCAACACGAAATATAACCTCCCGACTTAACTTTTATAGACATTTTAATGATGTCTGGTTCTTGAGTATTTTTCCACTGCGTCATCAATACGTTCAGGCACATGAAGGATTAGAGAAGCACTATCTCTACATCTCGTGTTGCCTTACAGACAAAATACCACAACTTTGCCAGCCAGCATCGGGATTTAGAAAGGATCTGTTATAATTAAATCTCCGTCCTCTGTCGTCTCATTATGTCTCATATATCTCATATATCTCTCAATGAGCTGTCTCACTTTAGACGTGTGATAAATTAGATATATGCAGATGCTGGTAAACATGTGTGGGAGGAAAATTGGAAGAAGCAGGGCCGCAGAAACAAGATGGATTCTCTAAATCACATTCACTGAAGTAATGTTGTGTGTAGCCAGCAACAATGTAGACAACTAGAGAGTCTCACAGCTCAGACTGGACAGTAATAAAACACCAGGGGTCTGATGCAATGCTCAGCATTCGTGAGTTGAGGAACTGTTTACCTGTGTTCAACCACTGAAGAAAGAAACAGGTGTGGGAGTTAAATGCACTGAAACTATGTGACTGTGGTGAATACGGTTTAATTTTTGTACATAACTGTTTATCCTGTTCTGCTGTTAATAATATGATTATATATGTAGATACGTACATCATAAGATGTACTGCACATACTCATCCATCCCACACATGAATATTCATCCAGTATTTCTTATTTGTTTCTTAAATTAATTTGTTCAGTTGTCCTGGTCCTCGCCACTTGCTGTGTGTCCATTTGTCATTTATGTTGAATGCTGATTCGGATGCTGTGTTTTTTTTAACACAGAAAAAAACCTGGACTGGAACGTGTCTCTTGCTGCTCGGTGAGACTGAAGTTACAGCACAGAACTGTTCATCATGTGCTGCAGGACATATTGTAACTTAAAAATACCTGGCTTTCTAATTGTTATCAGAATTCTGGAGAGGTTGTGACCTTTGTTTGAGACGCTAACTCCATCATACAATAGTTTAGTCATTTACTAGAGGCATGAACTATCAGTCTGGATCATGTTCCCGACGCTAACTTTTGCCTGGGTCCTGTTTATCTCAAGAAAACTGAGATAGAAAGTGTTAAATAAGTGAAGATAACACAATCTGTTGTTTCCTCCAGCCTCTGTCTGATGGAGTGTGACAGACGCTGTGTCCCCTTCTCCTCCTCCCTACAGGCTTTTTTTGATTTCCATTTGTTCCCTGTTTCTCTCGTCTCCCTTCTCAGCTGTCAGCTCGTGGTCAGAGGTCAACAGCTCTGAGCCAGGTGCCTGCTGGGACAGCTGCAGGAGGATTTACGCACAGACGACACTGACTGCAGATGTGGCCTTTTAGTAGCCGCCAAGCTACACATGCTGGCAACAGGAAACTAATGGTTCAAACTTTCATCCGTTATCTTGGCCCTGATTTCTCCTACACAGGTTTCTGCATGAAGTGCATTTATACAGATTAATATATTTTTAAGAAGGAAGAGAGACAGGAAACACTTTGGAAACAGACAAAAACAACAGCGACATGTTTTATGATTGGTTGCTCCGACAGAATACTACTATAAAATCAAAAGGGACGGTGCACTTCAATCAAACTACCACAAACTTGGTTAACTTAATTTTATAGTGCCAGCATATTTTACAGAATAAACTCCCTCATCAAATAAAAAAATCATTAAATGAATCAAGATGTCATCATAAACATGTTAGTCAGTAAAGTACAGTGAAGGCCTCAGCCCTCCTTGATGAAGGACTCTTTGTACTGAAACATGATCCAGTGAGGACAAGAAGGTTAATGAAAGCATGATCTTCTTTAAACAGGAACCTGGCTTGGAAATTCTATCTATTATATTGTCATAATTATTCTTATTTTGGTTCCAGTCACACATACTTTTCTGTCCACCTTAAGTCTCTATCAAATTAATTATTCTGTAGTAAATATTATTTAGAGGCTAATAAATACACAATATTTAAAGGGACAATTGTGAAGGTGAGTTCACACGAGGCCAGTTTCACACTGGTTTAAAAACAGTAACTGCAGAAAACAAGATAGGTGTCAGAATCTCCTCCTCTGATTATCAGGACAGCTAAAAATACAGCTGGTGTGAAGCACAGAGACAAGGTAGAGAAATACCAGACGCATGGTGGCATTACTGGTATGTCAGGGACATTTACACACTTACACACACAAATACACACTCACACACACACACACACACACACTTGTATAGCCTGCTGGCATCACCACGACAAGTGAACTAAAGATAACCCTCCACATATCATTAGTATTGACTACATTAGATATTTCCCAATCAGGGGACTTTGTCCCGCTCCCATCAGGTCTCTTTGGTTTTAACTTCCTCTTATCTCCTCTGTGAATGAGATGTCATGTCACTATTAAGAAAAACATCACTAATCTGAAGTACATTCAAGATGTGTCTCACTGAGTCAAGGCCATTTTCTGTTTTCTCTGATTTTGAATTCCTCCTCCCTACTGGGATGATGTATCGATATATGTATCGATTATTGGCTCTAATGAGACGGATTTCTAATTTACCATGAAAAAATCATTCAAAGTAGAAATTTGTTGTTATCTTGAGGAAAAAAGAACATTTTAACATGTCAGCAAGGAGTTTTGTAACTTTTCGCAACCAATTGATTAATAAGTTGGTGCTGGCGACTAATTGGATGACCTAAAATACTTGTTGGTTGCTTCTCATTCACATATGGGTTTTATTTGAATTCCATTCATGTAATGGCATCTCTAGTTTCTCAGTTCCTATCCCGGAATTGTGAGGCACCATAGAAAGAGGCTTCAAGGCTCCCGGGTGTCTGACAGGCAGCACCTTTGACAACGCTGGCTTGTAAAGACAAACATTTGAGCAAGATTTTTGAGTTTACACAGAAAACGAAGGAGAGTTTTTACCTGAACTATGCCGGGGTAGCATGTGGGCGTCTGTTGGTAGACAGGCAGTCCATAAGGCTGGAGAATCATAGTGGGCGATGAGAGCATAGCCCAAAAGCTACGCACAAGGAGATAGGGAACGGTGGAAGATGGGAGGAAGAGGAGAAGGAGAGCAGGGGGGAGAGGAAGGCTTGATATTCACACAGGAGAGCAGGCAACCAGCTAGTGAAAAAAAGGAGAAGAAAAAATCCCAACAGGAGAAAGGAGCAGATCCAAGAAGGTGAGAGGGAAGAAGCTTGAGATTCTGTTTAACCTTAGCAGTGAGTCAAAGGTGAAAATACAGAGAGGATTCCACAAAACACCCGGGGTCCTGTCAGGAAAACACAGGATATAAGGCAATGAAAGAGAAAGCAAGTGAGCTTCTGTGTGTCCATCAGTTGATCGTGCAGCCTGACAGACAGAAACACATGCTCAGGGTCCCATTTCAGAGTTATATAAATAGTCCCCCATGTCCTTCTCGCTGAGTTTACCACCTTACCTCCCTCACTCACAAACACTTTGTCATCAGATGTTTTCTTACAGCTTGTTACACATGTAAGAACATTCAGGCCTCGGCAGACGAGGGAAGTTCGCTGAACTCAAACTCCTTGTGTATCATAAAGATATAATCCTCTCCATTAAGTCTAGCAGTCGACAGTCTTTTATTATTTTAATTATATTTTTGGCAAACATGCAGAAACAAATCTATTGAAATTTAAAACAAATAAATAAAGGACTAAATAGTTAAAATGAACAGAGGAACAAATAAATGCAGTTAACTGAGGGAAAAGTTTATTTATTAAATTCTGCATTTATCTATTCAAGTCTTTCTACATTAATTCATTCATTTATTTATCCAGCACATGTATTTATATTCATTTTTCACATATCCAGAACCACAACTACCAGAATTAGAAGGAAACAATATCTATATAAACAAATAAAAGCAGACCTAACTGTGTAAATACGTAAATAAATGAAAACAATTAGGTTAAGTGAGGGAAAAGGTACTTATTTAATTGTTATCTTGCAAATTCTGTTCTTTCAGCACTGTGCTCTTAACCTCCAACATCTGTGACCAACAGGGGGCGAAAACACTGACGCTCCAACTTCCGTTACGGTGCAGAAGGGCATGATGGGATATGTAGTGCGTGCGTCGTGCCCTATAAATAAAATGAGACTTCCTGTTACGTTCTCTTTACTGCTCCAGCCTGAGCGAGACAGGTACGACGATCGGCCTCCAGCTGCACAACCACACAGAAACACGAGTTTAGAAGTATTTTCATCTACAAAAGTTAGTGGGTAGAACAGGGAACCAGATGTTCTTTGCAGAACGCGTATTTTAAACCGCCTGTTTGGCATTTTGTGGTTGTTTGTTAGAGGGAAAGGCTAAGTGGGCTAAGCTAACGTTAGCTTATACCGGTGGGAAACGTGGTGGTGCTGCGGCCTGGTCGTATGGCTGACAGACTGCGGGCTTCTAACGCTTATTGACATAATTTCTACAACTTCTTAATACATTTAATGTGTGTTTTTTAATAGTGTTAACTCAAACTTGTATGTTTCATTACTCACGATCTCCGAGATTCTGACATTAAGCTAGCTATTCAGGCGGTTTTAAGTCGATCTATTTAAAAGTTATTGAATAACTTTTAATGTTCTTACCCATATCACGTAGTTAAAAATGTCTACGTTTACTGAGCAGTCAATGTTTATAAGTCATGTACGATGGTTAATTCAATATGAAATTTAGATGTAAAGATACGGTTATGATTACAACTATTTTGGCAGAATTACTCGCAGGATATTCACTCTCCTCATTGTGTGTACTCTGGCTAACTTTGTTTCCGATGTCCTCGTGTTGCAGGCACTTCTAAGCCGCCATGCCCGTTGCCAGGAGTTGGGTTTGTCGCAAGACTTATGTCACCCCCCGCCGTCCCTTCGAGAAGTCCCGTCTCGACCAGGAGTTGAAGCTCATTGGTATGCTGTGATTTTTATTGATTTCAACACTGTTCAATTTAAGTAGTAAAGCCGTATTCTTCCTTTTTTGGCTCTACTGAAGTAAAGTCCACACTGCATTTATCATAAGGTTGGCCGATGATTACATAATCAACTGACAGACTCTCTATGGTGTCAAGAATTCCTCGTGAATGAGGCCAAAACTGTAGATTTAATAACTCACACAGAATGTCCTTAGCACTGTAAGTCAAAGGTGTCTCTGGTTTTTAGGTGTCTGGTGATTTTATTGATATCAACAGTATTCAATTTGAGAAGTAAATATCTATTTTTCCTTATTTGTCTTAACTGAAGTTGCAATCTGTTCTTCTCCCAAGGCGAGTATGGTCTGAGGAACAAGCGTGAGGTGTGGAGGGTCAAGTTCACCCTGGCCAAGATCCGCAAAGCTGCCAGAGAGCTGCTGACTCTGGACGAGAAGGAACCCAAGCGTCTGTTTGAAGGTAAACTAACAAGTCCACACTGCATTTATCATTAGGTTGGCCGATGATTACATAATCAACTGACAGACTCTCTATGGTGTCAAGAATTCCTCGTGAATGAGGCCAAACTGTAAATTTAAGTACCATACACAAAATGTCTTTGGAACTGTAAGTCAATGGCGTCTCTGTGGTTTTTCCAGGTAATGCTTTGCTCAGGCGTCTGGTGAGGATCGGTGTGCTCGATGAGGGTAAGATGAAGCTCGATTACATCCTGGGCCTGAAGGTTGAAGATTTCTTGGAGAGGAGGCTGCAGACACAGGTCTTCAAGCTTGGACTCGCCAAGAGCATCCACCATGCCCGTGTCCTCATCCGCCAGAGGCACATCCGGTAAGCTTCAAGGCTCCTGCGGAACAAATGGCAAACATAAAAGGGTGTTAAGTCTTCTTGGGGACTCACAAGAAACTCTTGCTGCTTCCTGTTCCATCAGAGGACCGCCAGCTTGTAACACTGTCCCATGAGGTCAGATATACATTTCAGTAAGGTCACTTCGGTATCAAAACCGTATACCTTGTCAATAGACATTGCCCAGAGCCAATCCTACTGCGGGCTCAGACTGTGCCTCTGTGGTGTGGCTGTCAGGTAAGGTACAGGGGATTGCACCTCGGGCAATTGTAGTGCTCATTTAATACCCTTTGCTATAAACAGGCTGATTTAAGATTTTCTGTCAGTCCTTTTTGAAATAAAAGATGATGGATTGCATTAGATGGTAAATGCTTGAAATTAAAGTTGAGATACTGTGTCCCTTTGTCAACCAATTAAATGTTTCTTTCTCTCTTGGCAGTGTGCGCAAGCAGGTGGTGAACATCCCCTCCTTCGTGGTGCGCCTGGACAGCCAGAAGCACATCGACTTCTCCCTGAGGTCGCCATACGGTGGCGGACGCCCAGGCCGCGTCAAGAGAAAGAACGCCAAGAAGGGCCAGGGTGGAGCTGGAGGAGCTGATGATGAGGAAGAGGATTAAGAAGGATCTCCTCCACGGACTGTGTTGAAACAACCTGTTTTCAATAAAAAAAATATTTTCTTTGACCAGAAAACTGACTTGTGTCTTGTTTGTTAATAGTTATAAATCATATTTTGATGTTTATAAATTATGTATTTTGATATTTCTTAGTACCATCTATATGGATTCTGTATTTAGGGAGCAAGTTGCCTCAAAAGTTACTTACACAGCACGTGTTACCCATAATGTCAGAACGTTGAGGTCCACACCCCTGCAGTAGAAGGTGGTACCATCCTGGTGCACCATGCGACGTCATATTCCCTCGACCCGGAAGTAAAGGCACTAGATGTTCATAGGAATCTGCGTTGTGGATGTTACAGCTCATCTGGTGACTGGAGTCCTGAGCGGAGAGATTAAACACTCGTGAGTAATCGAAAGTTTAGCAGCTTGTTAATGTAACTGTTGTGACTAAAGTAGCACGTGAGTGATTTGCATGAACTCGTTTTAATGTTAAACGCAGACCTGGGTAAACCTCCGCTCTTTCTATTCCGCTCGGTGTCATGTAGTTTTCTGTCTAAAGCTGAAACGGGACAGCCTGTGATCGACATGTAGAGGAAAAACGGTGCCTTCATTTAATAAACCCATTTCTACTGCTAAATGACTAAACATGGCTGCGTTGCTCTATACGAAAGCAGCTCCGACATGTTCAAGCATGTTATGTAATGTTTCTGATTAAACGTCTTCATGAACCTTTGTAATTCAACGTCCACAACCACCGCTGCTTCGTGTTCCATGCTCCTTCCGGGACGTTGCATTAACCGTGGTGGTGTTTCGCTTCACACTAGGACATGTTGTGAAATACAACCTGAAGATTTCTCAAACGTTGCTGCTCAAAACTGAATCACCTCTCTGAGCTGACACTGGAAAGAAGAAACACTGAGATAAAAGATCACTTCAGTCAGATTAACTTGATTTGTATTGCATTATCTAAACCAGGTTACAAAGTGCATCCAAAATACTGAAATGTTTTGATATATAACTATTACAGCACGCCCCAGTGTTGGAAAGTACAATAACATAAGTATATGTATCTTGTACTTACCGTACAATTTGATTGTATACTTCTACTCCACTACATGGAAAGAAATATTGCACTGTTAATACATCTCAGCTACCATGCAGCTTTGGGGACTTCTCCAATTTAAGGTGTTACTTTAAGAAACAAGTGTTGCAGCAGCTCAACTATTGAGACATTGTCGAACACAGTTTCAAGTTTGGAGCCGTTTGGAGCTCAAAGTCAACTGATCCAATCACATACACAAAATGAAGTAGGATTGAAAGAACTCATTATACATTTTTGCAAAAGAACATTTGTTTTAAATCTTTTTCACATCAATAAACAATCTTAAACAGATGTATTTAGTGACAGTTTGGAGTGACATGACCTAAATTGGAAACTATTGTAATAAACTGTATATAAAGTAGCTGCTAAATGTCAGTAATCCGGCATGGAGTAAAGTAAAGTAAACTAGTCTCTAGAGTCTCATAGATGTGATGTTCTTCTTACAAACCCCTCAGGCCTTATTTCTTCACATTATAACTTCATTTAAACACAGCCCTTTCTCTTTGTAGGGAGATGTTATTGAAACAGTTTTACCTACAATCTGCAATATTATCCGAACCAGCACAAACACCCTTTGGAATTATTTGCTTCACCAAGGAATTGGGTCATTTGCTGCAGGGTATTACAATGTGTTGCATTGACTCGTCATATTTGCATTGTTTTCCATATGCTTAGGTTTGGAGCTGAGTCGTGTTCCTGTGCCGGCAGAGCCATGTCTCCCGATGAGCTGGTGTACTTGGGGATTCTCGCTGCCTCCATCCCAGCTGGATTCCTCTTCCGTTACCTCAGTGGGTATTTTGTTCAAGAGTGGAAAATATCATGCGCATGTCATTGTCTTTTTTTCCTTTTCTGTGCAATGGAGAAACGCATCTGAAATGAAATAGCTAATTGTACTACCTCTGTCTAGAGTGTGAATCCCCCCATATCTCTCCAGCATTTTAAACCTCTGTTGAGGAACCTGTTGTATTTGGGGTCAACCTGCTTTGATTGACAGTAAATTCAAATGCAGTTAAAAGCAGTGAAATTTCACATTGTTCCCTCCTCTTCCTGTTTGTGGTTTAATTGTGTAACTTTGCTGTGATCTCAGGTCCGCCTGGGAAGCAGGGGGCAGCTCTTCTCCTCGGCCTCTCCGTCACCATCGCCACCTGCAACATCCACACACTCCACTCTCTGGTGACAGTGATTGGAACATGGATCATTATAAAGAGCAGCTGGAAGTGAGTGATAAACATGTTTACAAAATTCATTATCACTATATGTCACTGTTAGTGCAAAAGTTAGGATCTACAGCACAATAAGACACTAAAACGATGACTCCATTATCAAATAGCTGCAGTTTAAAAAACATGAAACCACCACTGATGTGAATGTCTTTGTGTACATTATATCACATTTATTTTAAATAATTGTGGTTTTTCATGTATAAACAAATATATAAACTACAAGTCAAATGTCACTCAGTGCAGCACACGGCTCAACAACTCCCTTAAAAATCCATCAAGTCTTAGTTAGACTATAGTCAGTTCAAAAGACACATGAACTCACTCCTATCTTTTGTCCCGTGTCTACAAGACATGCCCCAGCACTGAGTCTCAGCTGGACTTTTCTCTACCTGCTCTTCTTCCGGCTGGTCACCTGGTTCGGCCTCCCCCAACCGACACCTTTCGCCAATGCCGTCCAGCTCCTTCTCACCCTCAAGGTACAGAACCACAGGAGCAGACGCCTGCAGATTCAACACGACACAGTGTCTTTACCATCTGTGCGTCTTTGTTGAACTTGTTTTTTTTTGTCTTTCTGGTTTTACCCCAGATGGTGAGTTTAGCCAATGAGGTGAAAACTTTCCACATGGAGAAGAAAAAGGACGTGAGCTCCTTTTCTAAGTCCCCTGTGGTCGGTGGTCTGTCCGGGGAGCCGTCTCTCTACGATATTCTCTCCTATAGCTACTGTTATGTCGGTATAATGACCGGTACGTAGAAATGTATCTTCAGATCTTCTCTCTTTTTTCAGTCCAGATGTCAAGTAAATATTTGAATATTGTGCACGATGTTTGTGTGCGAGCTGTTGTTGTTGATCCATTTGCTTTTGCATGAATTTTAACTGTTGTTTCTCTTTGTCTCGCTTTCCGCTTCTTGTCCAATATTGTGTGAGTCCATATTGTCTTCAGTATTATATCCTAACTGCATCCATTTTTTAAATATTTCTCTTTTTGTTTTTTTCCCCCTGAACCCCATCGTCCTCCACTTGTTTTCCCCTTTGTGTCTTTCACTATCACATTTGTCCATTTGTGTCTACCACTGTCTTCTCAACACTGCCTTTATCCCTTTATCTCATTGGCCCATCTCGGTAAAGGTCCCTTCTTTCGCTTCCAAACGTACGTTGATTGGCTGACGCAGCCGGCGCCGCTGGCCCTCCCCGGCTTGGCACCGTGCCTCCAGCGGTTGAAGTTGGTTCCGGTCTACGGCGCTCTGTTCCTGGGCGTAAACTCCGTCTTTCCTCTGGCTTATGTTCGCACAGACGACTTCCTGGATCAGAACTATTTCTTCAGGTATTGTGTAAAAGCATTACTGCCCCGATAATGTCTTTTAATAAACCAAACAGTGTTGGGTATTAGAATTGTTAAACATTTATGTAATCACACTAGTATGGTAATGATTTTATAAAAGATAGATAAAACAGGCATAAAATGAACAGACTTGTTATTTAGTAATATGAAGATGTCTCTGTTTTTTCTTTTACCAGGTTGTTCTACATGATAGCTGTGTTCTTCGTGTTTCGGATGCGTTTCTATGCGGCCTGGTGTGGAGCTGAGGCCGGTTGTATCAGTGCGGGTCTGGGCTGTTACCCAGAAAAGGCGCTGTGCAAACCGGGGGGAGGACCCACAGTCAACTACAGGTACATCACCATAGGACTTATAAGTATATTAAAAGACTATGCATCAATATTTCCACATCTGCAAATATAGTAATGCAGTAATTCATGTTTAACTGACATTTTTTTATGTGTGGCGGTCTTGGTTTTGTTACATACGTTTTGTATTAATGTCAGTTTCTTCTCTTTTTCTCTTTATAAAATGTCTTCAGTCCGGATCCTTCAGTCGAAGAAGAATACGACTTCAAAACCATCCAGAACATCGACTGCTACAACACGGACTTCTGTGTGAAGGTCCGACACGGCATGCGTTACTGGAACATGACGGTGCAGTGGTGGCTGCATCACTACATCTACCCCAACTCCCCCTTCAAAGCCTACGCTCTCAAGTGAGGCTTGGTTGTGTGCTGCTGATTGTGTACCTCTTTTACATGTCACTTAATGGGAGCTGTGTTTCTGGATGACTTTCACATCTCTCCTGTCTTTCTTCATCTCTCAGGGCGGGCTGGACTATGTTTATCAGCGCCTACTGGCACGGACTACACGTTGGCTACTACCTCTCCTTCCTCACCATCCCCCTGTGCATCGCAGCCGAGTCGGCCATGGAAGCCTCCGTCCGAGCCAAACTGGGTCCTCGTGGCCAGAACATCTTCGACTGGGTCCACTGGTTCTTGAAGATGAGGGCCTACGACTACATGTGCATGGGCTTTGTGCTGCTCCAGGCCTCCGACACCATCAACTACTGGACGTCCATCTACTTCATCATGCACATCATCGCTGTTTGCTGCATAGTAGTGGGCAAGGTGCTGGGGGGAGGGAGAAGGGAAGGGAGGCGAGGGGAAAAGGAGGAGAAAAGAGAGGGAGGGAAAGTAGAAGAAGTGAACAAGAAAGCTGGAGAAAAAACTGACTAAAGGCATAATTAAAAAACAAGGTGATGCTTTTTCGGACATGAGGATCTAATTTCATCCTTTGCACCAACACTCACAACACCAATACGAGTCCAACAAGATTTCCAGTGAGAAAAGTTCAACTCAATTTTATTAAATGCAAATATACAGAGTCAGACTAAAATGTCACATGTAAATGTCGGTAACTGGTCGCCACTGGAGACTTTTCATATACAAGAACTGTGAACACTGGTGTAGGAATGTTTGAGCACAATGAATGTTACTTTTGTATTGTGAAAGGTAACCTGGCTGTCTGCCTGTAATTACTGTGTGATTTACTTCAAGATATCATGCTCAGTCCTAAGTGGGTTTGGAGCTGAATCGCTCGTCATTGACAAACCAGTTTAACCATCAGAATTATCTTGTGTACCTACCACAACCAAGAAATCATTCCAGCAGCACTCAGTATTGTGTTACAGTATGTTTATATTGGAGTTAAGGATGAATGGATTGTGATGGAAAACTAATTAGGATGGCATCGTCTTGAGGGCTCAGCTGTAATCGCCTGAGTCATAATACCAGTCCCTCTGTAGATAGAGAGAAACATCTCTATGTTGCCCCTAAACTAGTCTAGTCTTGGCCAGGAGAAGAGGTCTTCACGTGGTGCTTAAACCTACTGGAATGTTACTACCTTTAAAGCTGGGGTCAGTAGACCTGAAGAAGCTAAGAGCAGGCTACATTTAGGACTGATTCATTCAACCCCTTTTCTTCAGTGCTCTGAATCTATGCCCCCAAAGCGCGTTTAGGTGCAGCAACTCCTACAAGCCAGTTTATCCTTGACTTGCTAGATTCATCTCTTCTTCAGAGGTGTACGTCTCTCCGGCTTGTGAAGATCTGGTCGTGCACAGTGGGAGCACGAGTAGGGTTCGTGCAGGCAGGTCAGTTAGTGAGCGACAGGTACGCCAGCCGATCATTACATTTGGCCATAGACATCAGCCTTTTTGTCATTAGTTCATTTATGGCTTTCAGGACGTAAAGAGGATTGATATAATATGGATTCATATAATATGTGTTTACGTGTTTAAAGAAACAACTTTACAACTTTACCTTAACCAGACACGTCTCGCCGCCCCTCTCCTCCTGGCTTCCAGCTCACCGGGCTGATGCAGCCATGCCTTGAACTTCCGAGGCAACTCAACATTTGTTTATTTTCCTAAAGCAGACGTCTGTTTGCTTTTCAAGCTATTTCAATTGAGGTAGTTGTTTTTGTCTGAGCATGTATGATTGTAATTTATAAATTGTATGGAACAAAAAGGATTTTGCTGCTGTTTGGATCTCAAATCATCACCAACAGCAAACAGCCTCAACTAAATTGAGTTTCTAGTTAGATGTAGATGTTGCAGTAATACATGGATTATGGTGCAAAGTGAAACTAGTTTGGTCTTGACAGAGCACATCGAGGTCCAGATTACATCTATATCGCAGCCCAACAACACAAGGACCTCTGTACGTGTTTAGATAAGCTGGAGCTTTTTCGGCATTATTATTAGTGGCTAATTATATCTGTGGGAAATAGTTTCTTCCCTGATCCTGTGAATCCAAGATGTTTCCCTGTTTGTGTTTGATTTGTCCTCTCAGCTCATATCAGGGTATCACATGCACTGACGTCTCTATAGCGATGTCGCATCCAGTTAAGAGAGTGCCATGTGAAAAACAGCAACAGTCCATTCACTGCCAAAATGTCTGTACTGCCATCGGGGGACCATTCAGGGTTGGGACCAAGCGTTTGATACAAAATGTGGCTCGTTAACATCGTATAAGAAAAATATGCCAACGTCAGGAAAACAGCACATTTGTTTCTGGACGATACAGTGGAATTGATATCATAATGTTAAATACAATACTTTCCAGTATTGACAAATGTCTCATTATTACACAAAATTGCGAATCACACAAGACAAATCAAAGGTCACACATAAACAAAATATACAAACTGAAACGACAGAAATGTGAAGATTTTTGGAACAATATGTTTCTGCCAAAAGAAAATTGTTTTATATGAGCATGACTGAATGCAGAATCAAAACGTCATTACATATATTTTAAGTTTTGCTGCTTCCCTTTGTGGTTTTTGTGCCAAACCTACAACCCTTACAGAAATACTTTTATTTTATTTATATTACTACAAGAGTGATGTTATTTTTGCTGTTTGTCCATTTTGTTTACGTGTCTTTGCCTTTGAATCCTTCACCATCTGTAGCACTCCCTGCTCTGTTAGTGTTACATGTGGAGTGTCCCCACCTCAGCGAGTCCTCACCAATGTTACGTGTCTTACTTCTCTTTTTAAAGTCTACCTGATGTGGTTGTGGGTGAATTATTTGTTCCTTATAAACTTCATGGTAACTTTGTGTAATGCATTAAGATAAAACTTGTGGAAAAAGGCTTCTATTAGTCAAATTCTTTCACTTGTCGTCCTGGAAAATCATTAACTCGGCAGCCTTAGTGAACACAAACATACCTGTGTAGTAAGCTCACACCAGAGCTTCAGTTTCAGCTAAGAGCCAGTGGATGTAGTTAACTCAAGTGTTAGGAATGGGTCAAGCAATTCCCATTTGTATTTCGACGTGCAAATATAGGACCTTTGTGTGTCTTTCTCTCACAAAATGTTAACCTTTACCTGCACAAATTTGAGTTAACGATACGTTAAAAGTTTCTACAGCGACAAACCTCTTTTACACACACACACAAAAAGTGATATACAACTACAACCTTAACATTTTTACAAGTGCAGAATATTAGCCACCTTAATTTGATCCCATAGTTAACCACATCCCTGATAAACTCTCGCTTCACCTCATGTCTTCCATATATATGGTTCCCACAGTAACCCTGTTGGCTCAGTGAACACATTAGAACAGCAGTGGTAACTATCTCCCTGGATAGAATGGGTTAAAGCGCACAAGGAAGTACCTGTGTGCCCAACTACAAAGGGAGTAAAGTCCGTGAGAGGAGGCGACGGGAAGGGTTCCAGGATCAGCGACATTTCCTCATGACAAGCTGCTTCAACATTTGTTTGATTCTCAGTCTGTTGTTGGTGAAATATTAGATGTTACTGAGGAATAGATTTTTTTCTATGGTGGTTGTGTTGAACTGAATCAGAGAAATGGCCAGTGAACTACAAGACCCAAGTGGAGTGTATGACTACACAGAAGGTTTGCCTTTGTTCATATTATTCATTTTAAACCTGAATTGACTGACTATCTAAATAATGTCTCTGTTGATACGGAGTCCCATTGTAATGTGAGTGAACTGTCTTGATACAAATTTCTGCATTGATCTCCTTTTGCTGTCTTCCCTCCTTGGCTGCACTGCTCGCTCACAGGGAGCAGCAGTTACCCTGGTGAGCAGCAGTCGCTGAGGTCACGCAGAGTTTCATCTCAAGACTCAAATCAGAATTATCCTCAGTTCAACTGGAACCCAGAGGAGGATGAGGAGGGCGACAGTGGGCCGCCCCGGGAACTCAGGAGCATCCCACTGCCCATGAGTCTGAAAAGAGCTGTGAGGTACCAAAAGTACTTGTTAAGATTTAGAGGACCATAAGTAGTTTTTTAGATAAAATTCCACTTGAGACATGTTTTAGCAACATATAAGAAATTTCCTGGAAAATAACTACGTCATTTTGTGGATCATAGGGAAAATATGAATGTTCTTGAAAACAATGTTTAAACCCAAGTATATAATCATTTGTTGTTTATTAATGACATTTTAATGTTTAAACAATTGTTGTTCCTTTTTTCCACACATTTGCATGTTCAGCTGTACACTGAAAAAATGACCCCCCAGGTTCAATCAGCAATGCATTGGAATTAATTAATTTACAATATATCAACTAAACACTTTTCCTTGTTTTCCTATAACTAGAAACTACTAAATATAAAGTCTTACAAATAATGAACCTAAACTCCTCCAGAGTCACAGTTAACACTTGTCCTCCACAGGCAGGTGCAGCAGATGAAGGTTCCCGTGGTTTCCCGTGCTGAGTCTTGGAAATGGAAGAAAACCAGATCACTGCGTAAACTTAAAGACAACTCCAAACAAGTTCTCGATGTTTTCACACTGTGGAAAAAGACTTTGCAAAAGATTGGAGGTACACATTTTATTATTTCTTATAGAAATGAAGGAGCTTGGTTTCAAAAGCTTTTTACAGATATCAAATTTCACAATGTGTATTCTTTCATACAAACGTGAAAAAGTGTACTTAGCACATATAATACTGTTAAAATAAATCATGCCTCTTGTTCCTCCTCCGCAGGAAACTTTGGAAGTGGTGTCCACTCATACTTTATTTTCCTGAGATTCTTGGTGGTGCTCAACTTTGTTTCCTTCTTTCTGATCGCTGGATTCGTCCTCGCCCCCAGCATCGTCTTCAGATATGTTGGCCCCAGCCTCGATAATAGCACCGGTAATCATGTGTCCAAGATCCAGTTTGGCAGCCTACAACATTTAGTTTTAAACAAACATTGTGTTTCCATGGTTCTTGGTTTCATTTTTAGGTTTTAAGTAGATTGAGTTACTCTTAAAACCGTAGGACTAAAACAAAAGGCCGGTTCATTCAGAGAGGTGCAGAAGAACCTGTAGAAATAATATTGTTTTTGTGTTTTGCAGGTCCAGCGGAATGTTTGGAGTATAACCATAATCCTAATGGCACGGTGTTCTATCAATATTTCCTGGATTTACTGTCGGGAACGGTGAGAAACTGCAGCACGTGAACCGCTGAACATGATCCTCCACACTTTTCACATATAAGAGCTTGGACTCTCGATGACAAATTGACAATACCTGGATTTAAGAAACACTGAGGTCTGTGACTTGTTTTGGATAAAACACTCCAGGAAGAAACTCCTCACATCCAAGAAGTAGTCCAACACTAGGCATTAGCTATTTGTGGACCCACAGACTATTGCTTTTTGTCTGTCTCCATATTTGGAGCTGGAGACTTGGATAGACCTTAGAGTGCTGGTGATTTTCACATCTAAGTTTCAGCAAGAAAGCAAATAAAAAAATAATAAAGTGTACTTTATTCTTACCATTCAATAAGGTATCGGTGACTATTGTCTTATGAGTGCACAAATATATACATGTGTTTATAAAGTTACAAATACCAGATACTGTACACAACAGAATGAAAGAGATTGGAGCTGAAGTGTACATTTTAAAATAAAGTTAATAAACTAAGTTATCAAACTGATAGCAGGCTCCACTCTTATCACCCTTATCCTTTAAACTAAACTGAGAGTTACCCATCGTATCAGTTTTTAAAATCCCCATCTACCATCAAAATACAGTGGACATGATCTCAATTACCCAATAGTGGCTGTAGGCTCCTCCTCCTTTATCTTCTGCTGATGAAAGTAAACAAATATTTAAGTACATCAGAGATCCTGTCCTCTTTACTCAGGGTTTTATGGAGTATTCCTATCTGTTCTACGGCTACTACTACAACAAAGTGGTGGAGAACGAGGACGTCACCTACAACATCCCCCTGGCCTACATCCTGACTGCCGTGTTCTACTTTGCCTTCTGTCTCATTTGTATCGTAGCACGGTGAGTCCTACAAACACATTCACCCTCAGCATCAAAAATCAGTATGTGGTGTGTGTGTGTCTGTGTGTGTGTTTGTGTGGTGTCTCAGCGAAGGGTCAGTGCCCTGAGTCGAGCTTTCAGTGCATCCTCCTCTCCCACACAGCATGGGGGCTAACGCTCGGGTTGCAGTGGCGACGGGAGGCCACACCATGGGTGAATACAGCATGATAGTGTTCACCGGCTGGGACTACAGCTGCCTGAGAGACCGAGATACCAGACTGAAGCAGAAAAACATCCACTACCGGCTGCAGGTCAGAGGGGATCCGTCCCACTCAGCAGGAATTAGGGCAGAAGAAGAGAAACGTGACCGACATGTGTCAGTTTATCTCTTGTGACCCCACCCCTCCCCTCTGTTCTCTCTGTCCCCGTCAGGTGGATCTGGAGGAGGAGAGGTTAAAGAAACGGGCAGCCGCTCTGACCTTGGGTCGAAAAGTGCTTCTATACTCTCTGCGTACTTTTTTGCATTTGGTGGCTTTCGGGCTCATCATAGGAGCCTTCTACGGCATCTTTCTGGCAGCCGACTTCAGCCAGGTAAATCATGATAGAGCCAAGAGGTGATGCTTAGGTTGTCTTGTTCAACTCATACGTGACATGTCAGCTCCCATATCATCCAAACAGGAAAAAACCGCGGTGCAAGGGATCCTGGGTTTGTTCTATGAGTATCTTCCCTCCATCGTCATCACCGCTGGGAACTTCCTGGTGCCTATGCTGTGTGACCAGATTGCCCTAATAGAGAAATACTCCCCCAGCACCACCGTCATAGTGGCTCTTCTAAGGTTGGCACTGGTGTTTCTATGGGATAATCGTATATAGACTTAGACTGAAGAATCTCGAACTCAAGTAATCTAAGAATGAGAACAGTGGATAGTCATTTTGTTCTCCTTGTCCAGGGCCGTGTTCCTGCGACTTGTGAGTCTGGCTGTTCTCCTCTTCACCCTGTGGCGTCAGATCACCTGTGATGGGAACATAGAAAATGATCGTTGTAAACTGTGCCAGTACGACTATAAATCCTATCCAGTAAGTATAACACTTGACAGCCTTTGAGTGCATGCTTGTTTTCAAAGATGCGCAAAGATTTTCTTTAAATAATAGGATCGATTAGTTGCACCAAGCCGGAAAAAGTACCGGCACTTTAAGACAAAACCCAGAGGGAACACTTGAAATAAGAAACATGATGAAATTGTGCAGTTTGAGATGAGACATTTTCTAAACCAACTTCCTGATACGTGTTGACATTTTGTAATAAGACATCATAGAGGCAGTGACTATGTTAAAGTAATGGGATGTTTAAGTTGTAAAAGGATATTGCACCTTTCATGCAAAGCTGCAAATCAAACTGCAGAACATTACAGTTGAAATAACACATTGACATAAAACACAACAATACAATGAACAATAAAATAATAAATAATAAAATAGATGGAAATAAAGCTGGTAGATTTAATCAAATGGATTAAGAGAATGCTCAACTAAACAGGTCCTTTGACTTATTTTGTAATATATTTAATAATACTGCAAGAAACAAGTAAATCTGCTACTGTCTAATAAGTCATATATCAGTGATAGAATTTTTTTTGTCCAACAAGCTTTTCTTTAACTCATGATGATAGTAGCTGACACGTGTTCTACATGTTTGTCTCTTGCTGTAGTGCTGGGAAACACGTATCGGACAGGAGATGTACAAACTGACACTATTCGACCTCCTCATCAACATCGCTGTGCTCGGCCTGGTGGAGTTTCCTCGCAGGTAAAAATCAATCTGTGAAAAATGAATCTACAGACTGTGCTGACAGTAGACAGTTGTTTAGTTATGTGACTGTGTTTTTTGTGTGTGTCAGGATGGTGGTGGACAAATGTTCCTGTAAGCTAACCCAGTGGGTGGGTCGGCAGGAGTTTGTGGTTCCCTCCAACGTGCTCGGCCTTGTTTATGGTCAGGCTGTTGTTTGGACTGGGACTCTTTTTTGCCCACTGCTGCCGCTCATCAATACCATCAAGTTCATCATCCTCTTCTACTGCAAGAAGGTGAAGATGTTGCTGTAAAAACATGTCACACAATTCCACCTGGTTTTGTCCTTGAAATTGTCTCACGTCTCATCATCGTCCACCCTCAGATCACGCTCTTCTATAACTGCCGACCAGCACACAGGACGTTTCGCTCAACCACCTCCACCTTCTTTTTCCTGGTGGTCCTGCTGTTCGGCTGGGGCTTAGCCACAGTTGTTATGGTTTACAGTCTGGCTGAGTGAGTGCTGATGCTGCATTGTCCTCTCTAACAAATATAACAGAGGCTCTTTTTGATTAAGGAGATTCTTTGTTTATAGATGTGTTTTTCCATGATGTATTACATCGTTGAAGAGAAATGTTTCCCTCTGCCCTCCCAGGATTCGTCCGTCTTTGAGTTGCGGTCCTTTCCGGTTGTTCCCCAACATGTGGTCAGTTTTCCCGTCGTCTTTCTACAACCTCTCTGAATCTACACAGGAGTTCCTCTTCTTCATTGGCTCCCAGTCGTTTTCTATCCCTCTGTTTGCACTATCGTGGTGAGTAAATTTGTTCTTTTCTGCAGGATTATTACTCTGGAATAAACAGCACTGTATTTAACCCTAAATGTTGATTTAAGCCTATAATTTAAATTCAAACTATGTGGTCCTTAATTTTCCATTTTATGAAATTTAATCCTGTCTCATTCTCCCTGACAGTGTGGTGATGTGTTATTTCATAGCCTTGGCCTCTGTCTATGGGAAAAGTGTGGCTCTTCTAAGAACGCAGCTAAAACTGGTAAGTAATTAGCATTAACATTTATAGGGTACTCTAAAGTAAAGAATTACATGGTCTTAAACTGTGATCATATGCAGGCTGGCCAACGTGACTTCCTAATACTCACAGGTATTCAGTTTTACTTAATAAGTGTTTGACTTGCAGGAGGGCCGTGACAAGCAGTTCTTGGTCAAGCAGATCGAGCAGCTGGGTCGACAGCTTCACATACCCACAAATAGTGCAGGAGTAAAAGACTGAACATATGGAAAATATTTGGTTCCTTCAACCTTCACTGTCTTCAAAACTGATGTGGTGATTGACACTTCTGTCCTGTTTTGCCAAAACAGTTTCTCTGTGCTCATTATAAACCAGGGTTTAATTGTGTTCTGGCAATGTACGTGTGAAACTTTTAGGACCGAGTAATTCAATTTTTGCATGGAGAAACCTTATGAGACACAATTTATAGTTCAAAGTTGAGTATTTTTTTATACATGTGTCTGAAAATGTGTATGGATCAGATCTTAAGAAATGAAACACGGTGAGACATCCGAAAGCACCTTATACACCTGTATGCACTCCAATGTTTAAAATCTGTGCCATACAATGCTGACTGGGTTTCAGCTGATACTCCTGCACCAAGATTGTTGAATTTAAAATCCTGTGGTTCTTAACAGAAGAAAATCAAGATGTCTATATTGAGAAAAACCTAGGCTGTTAGGTTATTTACGTGAAAACAGTTTATTATAAAAATATTTTATCATATGTATTATAATAAATTATTACAAAAGTTTCATCACTTGTGTCTGTCCATTGAAAATAGATTTTCATGTTTTTGTTTCCTCTGTGCACAATAAAATAATAACAGGAGGTACATTGACCTCTAGTGTCAAACTCAGGGTGCTGCACCAGTATGTAGTGTTTACTTCCTGTTTGGCTCAACTGCTTCCTGTCTGCCAGCTGTGAGTAACGTCAGGTCTTCTCTCTGCGACAATATCTCCGTTTGAATGTGTTTTAGTAGCAAAATGGTTATAGTGACTCGTTTATTGTGAAGGTGAAAGTTAAATGTTTAAGGTCGAAACTGCGCAGTTACGTGTGTGGTGTAAGTTAGGAGGTAGCAATCATATGCTAACGTTAGCTTAGCTTTAGCCAGCCGACTGACAACAACACTGTGTGTACCTGTGTCGTCATTTAGCAGCTTTGCTAACTCCCCGGCTTCCCTCAGGAGTTACGTCACCGGAAACTGTTTCCTTTGATCGTTCCGGCTTCAGTCGACGCTAGCTTCTCTGAGCTAGCTAACCGCTAACGTGCAGCATCAGCAGTCGCCAGGGCAACCATGAACATCCTCCCGAAGAAGAGCTGGCACGTGCGAAACAAGGACAACGTCGCGCGCGTGCGGAAGGACGAGGCCCAAGCTGCCGAGGAGGAGCGCGAGGCCCAGAAGCGCGTGGAGCGTGCGGAGCAGGAGGTGATCGATCAGTCAATCAATCAATCAATCTTTATCCGTGCAGCAGGTTATAGTTAATAAAGGTTCATGCATTTCAAAGGGAAAACATCATTCCAATCGTCTGGTTCTAAAACTGTCCAATAGTTTCTTTGTGCTGCTCAGACACTTATTTGTCTGATTCTTCGTTTGTAGACTCGAGCCCTCAAGTCTGATACTGGGTAAAAAGTGTATTTTAAATAAAGCTTTTAATCAATTTTCTTCGTCAACAGAAAATTAGTTGGCAAATATCACTTTATTAATATTATTAATACTCAAATATGTAAAATGGATTGAAGACAATGCAAACACCTCAATATAATGTAGACCAGGGAAACACCTACTGTAAATACGTCCTAATTTTTTTTTACTGGCCTCCCTTTTATTTCCCTCTCAAACAACTGGGAAAAGAAAGTTAATGACAATTCCTCCTCACAGGCACGTACAGAATATCTAAGAAGAAAGTCCCGAGCTGCTCTTCAGGCAGAAGGATTACTGCCAGATGATGCTGTTGAGGAACCGAGTGGAGGAAGTGGAGTTCTGGAGCATCTCAATCTGTTTCCTCTGGAAGATCCCTCAGACAAGAAAGGAAATAAAGATTACCTCAAAGACAAGAAAGATGAACAGGTGATGGGACTAAAATGTCATTCACTCTCCTCTGACATGATTTATTCATTATTTTGATACTGTTTCTTCCTTTACACTGGAGCAATAATCAGGGTAACCCGGTTGTTGTTTCCATTCTGAGTCTGTGCAACACCCAATTTGTGTTGCTTGTTTTTCCCCAGGAGAAGCAGGAGCGTGCCATCGGCTTGCTGGTGTCTCTCGGACCCCAGCCTGGGTCTGAGGTAACTCCTTGGTACCTGAAAACGGGCAAAGAAAAAGAAGAAAGGGGTCAAGAAAAAGAAGAAAGGAAAGAAACAGAAAAGAAAAAGGGACTAAGTGAGGAGGAGAAAGAGAAGAGGGATCGTAGACTGAAGGATAGTTTGGATCCATTGAAAGTTATGAAAAAACTTATGGCTGTAAAGGACAAAAAAGGACACAAGAGCAAGAAAAGGCTAAACCGATACCTGGGGGAAAAGAAGAGCAGTGGAGAGAGGTAAGAATATGAATATGGCTTTTCTGGGTATTTCACCTGAATCATTAACTTCCTTTTAACTATTTATAATATCATAAACATTAAAATATTCAATAAGTATTTCAGCCCAGTTATTGAGAGAATATGAAGGTTTTCCAAATGACTTGCTTTTGTTGTCATCCTTCTCTGAATCTCAACTCTACATAAATACTGAACACATTCTTGTCATCAGTTCTTCTCTTGAATTATTGGGGATATGAATGTGATATTGTGGAGACTGTCAACATGGATCATTTACATAATGTCTCTTCTGTCGTGTCCAGCTCCATAGAGCGATTACGTGCTGAGCGTTTACAGAGGGAGGTTGAAGAAAGAAGACGAGCCCAGGCCCTGATCGATCAGAGGAGCGGCAAAGGAAAGGACAAGGAGGCTGCGAGGGAGCTGAATGAGAGGGAAAGGCCATACAACACCGCCTTCTTCCCAGAACTGGCCCGAAAGAGGCAAAGGCGGGATCGAGACAGCTGGAGAGAGGAGATATTAAAATCATGAACTGTCCTTCCCCCAGTTATTTGAGAGTGTGCCTCTATGTGTTGAAACCAGAGGAAAAGAAGGTAACATGGGAACGGGGTAAAGAGCCACATTACATACATACCTGTAACCTGGTGATGCTGAGGATGATGAGGCACCAGATCATCCATTTTTATTTATTAAAATTCTTGCATCAAAGTCAGAAGTGAGGTTCAGCTGCAGCTACCTCTGCCCATGCTGTGTTTTATTACGTCAGCAGGGCAGATGGTTGCCTTCACAGGGGCTTGAATCCAGACTGTCAACAAAGAAAATGCTCTGTTAACATGGTTCATATTATAATTATTATTCATTACTGTTATGGTCAATATGAAACGTGAAAAGTAAGGTATGTGGTGTAAGGTGAGCATCCACAGCGCACACTGAGTGAGCAGAAGTCTGAGTCAAATCATCACCATGTGAATAGCAGAGCTGAGAGAGTCATGTAGAGAGTAAATGAATCTTCAAATCTAATGTCTGCATTTTTTGGGATCAAAATGATTTGTGTCATATTTAAAGATTTGCTGTTTTTCTCATTCATATACGATAAAAACTTAATCTTGTTGAGTTTGGTAATTTTGGTTGAATTACACAAACAATCTCAGAGTTTTGTGACTTTTAAAGTCAACAGTTAACCCTAACCCAAGAATAGAGCATTGTTATCTGCAGATTTAGGTGAAATCATTCAGTACACATCCACTGTAAAAGATCATCAAGAGTCCTTTTTATCATTTCAGATGTCTAAATCTCTATAATCCTCATGTGTAGCCTCTTCATTTGATTTTCTGTTATTAAACTGTATGGGACAATTTCAGAGAAAACGTGTCACAGCAACAAAAGCAGATGTGTAAATAGCACTAGCTCGCTGTCATGACTTCTAGTGGGACAGTCAAAATTACTCATATCATCACCTGGGTCTGAGGTCACTGCCTGGTACCTGTAAACTGTTAAAGAAATGGATCACGTGAAGACGCCAGAGAGAAAGATAGATGAAAAAGTATTTACCCAAACTATTGACATTTACTTGCCTTTTTTTTCCTTTGCTAATATTTTGTATACAAATATATTATGTAAAACTAGGGCTGGGCGATATGGCCAAAATGTTATGATTACAATTTTTTATGTCTCTTTGGATATATGCGTGATGTGATGTCACGATAAACGTCGCATTATTACTTATTTTAAATTCAAGGACTGAGTGAAGGTTCTGCTTTTAAACTCGTCTTTATGAGCAGAGAACGGAAAACACTTGATAAACAGCAAAACATTATCTGAGGGTGGTCAAATGTGTTATAACACCTGACACAATTAACCATATTGATATATATATATATATATATATATATACAGTATATAAGAAGAAGAACCACTATATATATAGATATATCTACATATATATTTGACCTTTGTTAATTATATTGTTTTATTGCAGCAGTAGTGACAGCCAATATTGTGACGAAGTGGGCATTACAATTATGAAATGATATTTAGTTGCTGAAGGAAGAATATTTAATTTAATGTTATTTTTATAGAAAGTAACAATATTGGGCATTTTGTCTTTCTGAAGGTGTGGTCAATTAACACCATTTTAACCCTACGTTTTTCAATTATAACAAAAGTCATCACATGAATACTGAAATGGTATGCAAAGAGAAATACAAAAATCAAATAAAAATAAACACTATTCTGAACACCTCATTACTGTAGCTTCCTGTGGGAAGATGATCACAGATATGTTTTTCTGGCGTTATGATGATGGAGCTTGGACCATGACAATGCGCGCCGTGTGAGTGTGACGTAGGCTGGCGGAGGAGAAAAATACAGACACGCTGAGGACAGAGGGAGGAAGAAAAGAAGATGCGAGAGAGAGGGAAGAGGGGGATGACGGTGGGCTTGTTCTCAGACGCGGGGATGTGAGCGTGTACCCGGGGAGCCGCTGTGGACTGAGGAGGCACAAAAGAGCATCTCCTCACACACCGTGTTTAATTGCCGGATTAGAGGGAAGGGGGGGAGGAGGAGGAGGAGGAGGAGGGAGGACAACGAGGAGACGCTCTTTATTTATTAGGAGGAGAGCCGAGGAGGAGGAGGGGGAGCCAGAGACAGCGTGAGCCCCGGAGACGACACAGACCGTGGCGGCGGCGGTGCAGGCGGAGCAGAGCAGCGGGACGACACCGACGGTCGGCGGCGTCGCTCGGATGCTGTTGTCGCCTCCGCTCCGGACGCGGCGACGATGCGGCCACACTGCTGGATGATGGTGGCGCTGGCGGGGATCATGTCGTACCTCAGCCCGGAGAGAGCGCTCGGAGCCCCGCAGAGGGAAGGTGAGCGGAGTCGGTGGAGGACGAGGAGGAGGAGGAGGAGGTTGTTTGAAAACCTGTGAGGGATGCTGGAGAAAGGAGGAAGAGGAGGAGGAGGAGGGGGGGATGTAGTCTGCTATGAAAAGGCCTCTCTCTATATATATATAATATGCCTGAGACATAATGCGATGTGTTATTATTGCAGTGTGAGGCTGGTGGGTGATGGGGAGGGCACCATGTTTGCATGCAGTGATGCAAATATTAGAGGGGGGGGGGGGGGGGGTCTTTATGCTTCGATCCCGGGCCTCACGTCGATGCCATTTCAAAACACAATGTAATATGTGGTCATCAACATTAAAACCCTCGGTCAGTGCGAGATATTGGGTCTATAAATAGCCCCTGGATGTTATTTAGCCTATCAACCACTGCTGGCATCTTTATTCTCCTCAATCTGAATATGCCCCCCCCATCCCACAAGATCTGGCAGAGGGCTGTTTGTGTGATGTCTGTGTGTGTGTGTGTGTGCAGTCATTGTATTGGTGGTGTGTTGTTTTGATGAGAGCTGCTGGCACCGGGGCTGCTGCTGCATGGTGGGAAAAGGCCCTGTGTTAGCTTCCTATTTATATGCAGTGTCTCTCTGTCTGGGGAGGGATGAAAGAAGGGCACATGTACTGGAATTGTGCACAAGGAATCTGGAGCCAATACAATCACGTCGTCTGTGGTGCATGTTTTTGTCAGTGGACTCCACTGGTTTTGCAGGTGCATCGACAAATGATTCTGATCAGCAAATTAGCTGGTCCCCTCTTTGTTCCCCCTGCTCCAACTTATCTAGAATTTATTGAAATCCGCAATGTGCCAATTTTTTTCCCGTTTCACCAGCAGCCTGTATACGTTGATACGAAGGTGGTTTTACATGCTGAACACATCCTCACTTACCTCTGCCCAGGGAGACCGTGTTAAATAGGTGACTCGTATTTCTGTGGCAACTTTTCATAAGCAAGAAAACGATAATCATGATCAAAATGTCAATAGAAATCAAGCCTCTTTCCTAGAAATCACCAACTGAAACATCACCTCTTAGTGTCTTTCTCATATCTTTTAGAGGAATGTTGATCTTCTTCTTTACAATATTTATTAAGTTTGTAAATTATTCAATGTACTTCAAAATTGATGTATGCAGTGTTTACACTATCATGACCTCGTGAATGAATGTATTTTTGTATTTCTATAAAAGACACCGAGATATTTTAAGACATAGTGAATAAAAAATAGAATAGGTTATTTATTTACAGTTATGGTTTTAATACCGCCCCCCCCCCCAAAAAAAAAAAATTGTCTGCGATTGTTTTTTGTCATTTGCCAAGGATATTTTTTTATTACTTACAGTTATTGGGGATTGTAATATTTTGTGTTTCTAGGTACAATGATCTATATGTTATTCTGGCAGCCTAAATGCTGTTTTGTTCAAACAGACATAAATCTGAGTATTTTATCGCTACATGTGGTTTAAATATTAGTATCTACGAGGGAGCTGGAGGCCTTCTGTTTATTTCATGGTGCTGCTGCTCCTCTCTCTCTCATTGTTAGCACTGAAATGTTTGTCTGTGGTATTGACATGAAAGCTTCTGGAAAACACCTGAAGGGTATTTAACCACCCTGCCCTGCCCCTTTTCTTTTCTACAGATGGTTCACTTCTCACAATCGACCATGTTGAGGTACAAATATCAAATGTCCCGATCCCTCCCTCTCTCACCTGAGTAATCAACCTTCCTGATTTGAGTCAATCTTTTCCAATTTTCAACCCTTTTCCCAATTTAGAGCTCCCGTTTTTTTACCTAAATGACAACTCCAGTCCCCCACCCTCCCCTCCCCTGCTTCTTAACTGTGTTTCCTGAGTGGAATGCCATTTCTGATATCTCCCCCCTCCCCCCCATGCTTATGTCCTTACTGGAATGGTATATTCTCCCACTTTCAAACTTTTAATTCCAGTCTCCATTTTCTTTTACTGACCCAGACAATGTTTATGATCTTCAGCTCAGTTTCTCTTCCTGCTTTTTTAAGCCCCACCCCAAACCCCTGATGCAAGCTGTCCATTGGGGTCTTCCACTGTGTCCCCTTCTCAATAAAAAGTCTATGTAACAAGTATTTACACTTTTCTGATTCAGTGAAGTTTCTCTTTCTCGCCTCACTGACTCAAACCTAACAGTTTGCCCCTCCCCGCCTTACAGAAGCACAGACACCCTGACTTGCTGTATTAACTCCTCTCCTCTCCTCCCTCTTTCTTTCTTCTTCCTGTCGTCCCCCCAGTCTCTCAATCTAGGGCTGCATCCCTCTCTCCACCACCCTATGTCGTCATCCTCATCTCTTGCTCTGGGCTGGTCTCTTTCGTCCTATTGCTCCTCACCTGCCTGTGCTGTAAGAAAGGAGTGGGGTTCAATGTAAGTCTTCAACATGTAAGAGATTTATTCACCTCCCTCTGCTTAGTTTGTTTGTCACACCGTTTTGTGCATTCCTGCATGGTTTTTCTTATAAGCTAGATTAACTTGGTAAACTGATGGAAATAGAAACAGCCAATGCTTCCTGTTTAATGAGGTAGAAATGGTCAATAATCATCTGTCTGACTAATCTTGACTAAGCCTCCATCTTTCCACCCCACAGAGTTGTTGTTGTTTAGCTGGCACACAGGCTGTCATTACTCTGAGGAGCTGTTCACTCATTGTCTGCCCCTGATACTTACAGCTCAAGTCAACCTTTTTACCTCATTATGTGAAATGAGACAGAGTGAAAGAGTGTGGTTTATTTTCTATTCTTAATATTTAACCAGGAGTTTGACAATGCGGACGGGGAGGAGTGCTCCGGAGGCTCCAGCCCCATCCAGGAGGACAGCCTGTCGTCATGTCCCTCCCTCCCCGAGGTCTACACCTTACCAGTCAGAGACAGGTCCGGCTGCCCCGCCCTGCAGGAGGGAGCAGGTAACCATTCTCCTGCTCTCTCTCTCTTGTTTCAGCATGAGTTAATTTTTATTTTGAAGGATTTGAAGCTGGGATGAGAGCCGGCACTAAAACGCCTTCAGGCTCTGTTGCCTGAATCAGTGAAGTGGATCCATTTAAGGACTCAAACCGAGTGTTCAACCTATATCGTCGGCCTCCGTACTCAACATCAGTGAAGTGGAAACTATGATCTATATCATCGCTCTGTGTGAGCAGGTGATGTTTGACATTTGTCTGACCTGCAGTGACAGAGGGAAAGTCCTCTGATGTTTTATATACTGAACAATTTATAAGTATCTTGATAAAATACTTGGCTGATGGGAATACATTGTTGTCTGAGGGAACGCTTTGTGTCTGTCAGTGGTTCCTATTTTGAAGCACATTGTAAGAATGTTTTGGTTTGTTAGTTAATGTGAGCTTTCCTCTGCGTCTCAGTTTTAAAGCAGTTTTTTCCCCTGTTGTGTGATATTATATCATAAAAGAACATCACTGGCTGACAGCTACATGACCCTGATCTTTTTTTATTTCTCTTCTTCTTTGCAGACTGTAAGTCTAAGTGCTTCAAAAGACACACTTTAAACTACCTTCAGGAAATCGGAAATGGCTGGTTTGGAAAGGTAAGAAGATCGCCTCTCACAATCTGATCATTAAAGTTTGAGCCTCGTCATGCTGTGGATTCTCTTTTTTCTTACACACAGTGTGCTATGTTTAATTTAATACTGGACACAGACCAGGTCAAGTCAGAGTCAAAATAGCTCTTTTACTGCCGATCACCTCCTGGGCATTCTTCCATGTTATAGTCCATTGATCTCTCTTAGGTGATCCTGGCTGAAGTGCTGTGTGACTGCAGCTCCTCTCAGGCTGTGGTGAAGGAGCTGCGTGTCAGTGCCAGCCCTCTGGAGCAGAGGAAGTTCTTGGCTGAGTCCGAGCCGTACAGGTGGGAGAAAATACTGAAAGTCAAGTAACCTTTTTTGGGCCTTAAAGTCAGAGAGTGTAACCTTTGTTCAAGAGGAACCACTGAGCCACAGTATGGTAAAAGTAGTTTAAGATCATCAGCTATAGCTAAATAAAATTGAGTTTGTCTACAACTGTGAGTCCTGTGATCACCCATAAGTGGAAGCTGCACTATTAATAGATACCAAATCAATATATAACAAAACATGTGTAATGAAAGTTAATTTAATGTTTATATGATGACACCTAGTGTTACCACATCAGAAAAGCCAACAATTCCATTTAACGAAAAGACACATTTTATTGTTTGTAAATTCATATTTTATTAGTAAGAAGAATAGGTGCTCAACTACTATAAGACTCACCTTACCCACTGATGAATAGAGCAAACAATATATAGTTTGAATTAATATAATTGGTCTCAGTACAGACAGGACAACAAACCACATTATATCTAAAAAATAGTTTATAGAGGGTTTTTTTGTGTTATTTGTATATTTACATCGGTAATGTTCCTGCAGGTAGATGAAACACAAGTAACCTATTCACAGACTCTGAATCTGAGTATAATTCTGGTTGTCACCACCCTCCTCCACACACACACACAAACACACACACAGACACATACAGAGGGAGAGAGAGGGTGAAAGAGAGAACATTCAAGGACAGGCCTGGCTGTTATTTTTCTCTATGCTCTGCTCAAAACCAGCGGGTACCATCCCAACTCAAACACAAACTGAATAATAAAATCACAAGGAGTCAGTTTCACACACGTTCTATCTGTCTTGTTATCTCTAACTGCCATTTAATCAATGTGTCCATCTCTCTCTGGTTTCTCTTTCTCCCTACAGGAGCCTCAAACATCCCAATGTCCTTCAGTGTTTGGGGCAGTGCAGTGAGAGCATCCCTTACCTCCTGGTTATGGAGTTCTGTCAGCTGGTAAATACCAATCAGACCATTTATACAATATATATGACAATATTCATTGTGGTAAACAAAGGGAAAAGGTGAAATTGAACTTACAGGGGATTGAAAAAATAATATGTGTGCCTTGAAAAACAACTAAAAGTACATCACATTTCAAACACTGCAGGAGAGGTGGGTCATGTTGAACAGAATACAATATCTACCTAATTTCATTATTTTTTTTGTTTTATTTTGGATTGTTGTGACCCTGCATATTCGTACACAAATAATATAGCAGCTTTGGAGTCCTATTAATTGTAAAATTTTGGGGGGAAAGTGCTAATGACCAGACTGCTTTTATAACAAATGCTGTTAATTAGCATGCATGCTGTTATATTCAGCCTTTCTTGCAGTTTGTAATCAGGCTTCGACTCTATCAAACATGAAGTTCTTTTTAGTGCTTTACTTTGTTTATGCCTTGTTTTCATTTCAGTAGCTCTGTATATTACTGCTGCATTAGAACTGTAGGTGTCCCAGTCTTTGCAACAAGAGGGTCAGTTTGTTTTCCCTCCATTAGCTGCCCTAATCACTGGCTGATTACGAAAACCATGTGAGTGGGCTCTCAGGCCAAACAAAGACACGAGCCGATCAATAACAGCAACACAGTGAGAGAAGCCAAACCCCACTGATGTCCCCATACGAAGCCATTACCTTCTTCGACAAAGTCTCTGATGGTTCTCACCTCGCTGATATTTTTCATCCGTTTATAAAGTCCTCATCTTATTTCCTTGCCCTTGCTGAAGCACAAATGACTAATACAAAGTCTGCTAGCTCATTACCTATTCCCCTGCTGCTTCTCTCTCTCACTCTATGATGGAAAGTACCTAAATGAGGACGTGTTTAATGCAGAAGTCACAAATATCCTTGTTGCCTGCAGGATTGATCTCTTGCAGCAGGAGAAAGAGCACAAACACTTGGCAAACTCTCCTACTGTCGATATGGCATCATCTCATCTTCTACTAAGGTCTACATACATTCCAGTTGCTGCATTATTATTGTGTTACTTTCCAAACAGGGTGACCTGAAGAGATATCTGCGAGCCCAGCGCAAGTCCGATGGGATGACTCCAGACTTGCCGACTCGGGATTTGCTGACTCTTCAGAGAATGGCTTTTGAGATCACCTCGGGCCTGCTGCATCTCCATGATAACAACTACATCCACAGGTCAGCTATGGTTTCAGCGCCATGCATTATTCAGCTCAGTTCAATTATCACAACCAAAGTCTTTAAACGAGATTGCATGCTCTCGTTTATTTAGAGACAGAGGGTGTGGTTCTCTGATTGATGTGGTTTGGTGGTTGTGTTCTCGTCCTGCAGTGATTTGGCTTTAAGAAACTGTCTGCTGACCTCCGACCTCACTGTGAGGATAGGCGACTACGGCCTTTCACACAACCATTATAAGGTTTGTGGATTTGTGCTTCTGATCCTAAACCATGCACTGTTTTTCCTCTTAGTTGTTATGTCTGAGGTAATGGATTCTAACTAACTCCGCTGTGTGTTTGTGCAGGAGGACTATTACCTAACTCCAGACAAGCTATGGATCCCACTGCGCTGGATCGCTCCTGAGCTGCTGGAGGAATACAGAGGATCTCTAATCGTTACTGACCAGACCAAGACCAGCAATGTGTGGTAGGTTTCCTATGTGATCCTGCTTCTTTATCTGCTGTAAAAAATACTAAACTTAAAGTCTGCTTCCACTGTTCTCATCAGAGGGGGAACCCTAACCCTAAGTACTCACACATTTTACATAAGCAAAAGTACTATTAAACAGACAAAAATAATAAATGTAAACGAAAATAACTTTAATCTCCTGATACATATGCAGTTGAACTCATTGAACCCATTGGACAACATGTTTTGAACATTGTAGTGGAAATTGTAATTGAAACACAAATAAGTGTAATGAGTATTGTTTGTAGTTTAGAAATGTAAAACTCTTCTGAATCTTACATTGAAGTGAAATGAAAATAAAGAGACAAAGGCAGCTGATTTAAAAAAATGCTCTCCAACAACTCAGTCCAATTAAGCCTTCTGTTTAAAAATCTGTGTGACCTTAATGCTGCTGAAGCAGAGTCTGGATTTCCATCAGTGTGTCAGCAGTCTTCTTGTTATAGCCAGGGCCAGAAATACCAAAGGGAGAGATCACAACCAAAAGCCTAAAATGGACTGTACCCTCAAGTTCTGATATTACAGACTCCACTTTAATGTTTTTTATTAAAGGAACCAACAGTAAAAAAATACTGTAACAAAATAAAGTGGAAGAGTATTGACTTAAGTTTTGAAGAAGATATAAATGATCTTGTTCCCTCTTCAGACATTTTCCCTTTAATAATTTATTCACATACATAATATCCATACACAAATCTTCTTTTTTGCTTTCTTGCTATGCTTTCAATCTTGTCTATTTGGAAGTCAGAGCTCTGTGTGAATATGGTGTTGCAGTATAAGCATTACATAACCAAATCCTAAGAGGCCTGTGAACACAAGTCTCACTGTCTCTTCATCTTTTTCTCTTCCAGGTCGCTGGGGGTGGTGATATGGGAGCTATTTGAATTTGGCTCCCAGCCCCACAGACACCTAAGTGATGAAGAGGTGCTCACCTTCGTTATTCGGGAGAGACAGATCACCCTGGCCCAGCCCAGACTCAAACTCTCACACGCAGACTACTGGTCAGTGCACTTATTCACAGAAATAATTGTCAAGAAATTATTATTTATTAATGATTAATAATAACTAATTGTGTCTCTCGTAACTTGCCTCCTCCGTTTGCTCCTGTCTGCAGGTATGAGATCATGCAGTCCTCCTGGCTACCCCCATCTCAGCGTCCATCTGTAGCTGAGATATTCCTCCTCCTCTCCTCCCTCCTGGCCGCAGAGCGAGGAATGGCCAGGGGGAGTGTCGGGGAAGAGGATGAAGAGGATGAGGAGTATGAGGAGGGCAGGGGAAGGAGAGGCGAGAGCGAGGAGTCATTTGAAAGACGCTGGGACTTACTTCGACCACCTGCCTTCCAGACTGCAGCAAACGATCGGCAAAGGGAGAGACAGTACGGCAGGGAAGACAGAGACAACTCCTACCCCCTGCTGGACCCGGTGGGGAACTGTATCACCCCGTCCTCGTCTGAGTTGGACGACATCCTGACAGTCACTGAAACTAGCAAAGGATTGAACTTTGAGTATTTCTGGGAGAAGGCTCACGCCAGACGCGGCTACAAGCCACTTCCTCCGCCTCAGCCAATCCCTACTGTGATTAATAACCACAGACAGTCTTTGGACACTCCCACTGTGGTCCCGGTTATTAGCGCTCGCAGTCCCTCCCTCGCCAGCGAGTACTACATTAGGTTAGAGGAGCACACTCCCCAGGACAGGTCACCAACTCTTAAAGGGATGGCACAGTCCTCTTTCCGCTCCGACTCGATTTGCCCTGGAGACTTGGAGCTAGTTGAGATTCGCAGTGGGCTGCTGGGTAAAGAACGCATCCCGTATTGTTCCTCTGACAAGTTTGGGAAGGGGCTGCAGACGGTCAGATCCAGCGAGGTTCAGCTCCAGGTGCCTAGGACAGGTGTGGCAGAGTTCAGAGACACTTCCAGCAGAGTGACGGACTTCTCAGTGGTCGATTTAGGGGACGACGAAGAGGAGGAGTACAAGAAGACCAGTGAGGGAGATAAAAAATTCTCAAGTTCCCAAGCCCCAGTCCTCCCTCCCAAACCTCGCTCTATGTCCATGTCATCAGCCAATCACCTTCACTCACGCCCCCTTCCCGCCCCTCCACTGGGATACAGAGGACTGCCTCACTACAGCATAAGCGGTAAAATCGAGACAGACCCCCATCACATGACCAGCTGTCCACCTTCTACTTTTGATCACTTTGGGCTCCATCGCTCCAGACAGACTCTACCCCCATCCCCGTCCCTCTCCCCGTCCCTCCCCCCGTCCAGCCATCCAATTTACCCTCAGCCTCCTCAAATGTGTCCTCCTCCTCTCCCTCCCCACTCCAAACCACAAAGAAGCTGTCCCAGCTACAATGAATTTTACTCCAGATACAGTAAGCCGCAGATGCAGAGATGCAATAGAGACCCACTATCCGGTGACTTGTCACATAGAGAGAGTGTCACCAGACATGCAGCACCGTTGCACAACTCCAAGGAGTCTTCTCATACACGTGCAAAAGCCTTTGATTCCCCTGTTCGTCGAGAAAACCCTTTGCGCCCTATTTATCGCAATCTACCCCGCCCCCAGAATGAACGCCAGTCTTCGTCCAGCCCCACCTACTCAGACGAGGATGACTCTCCCTTCACGTCTCCTGAGAGACCCAGCCCTGCGACGTCTGTCCCCCACTCCAGCCTGTCTGAAGACGCAGACCCAGCCATTTCAGACCTCTTCTACAGGGGAATGAAAAGGACGCAGTCTCGGCTCGACACTATCCTCCCCGCGATTTGGAAAGAAGATGCTGAACTTCAGGCCGAACGTGTAGCCGCAGCGAAAAAATCCCCTATGCATCTGTTTCTAACAGAAATATCCTCTGTGACGGAGTCCAACGAGTCCAAGTCCGAGGCTCCATGGGAGGGAGCGAAAGAAGAGAAAAGAGATGGAGAGGGATGGGGGAACTTTGTCTTGCCCAACAGAGGGATGCGACGTTCCCAGTCTCTGATTACAGAGCTGGGCTCAGGGGGGCAGTCGTGGGGGCCAGAGAAACATATCAACCAGACAGGAGCTGAGGAGGAATATACAGTTACTAAAGAGTCACTTCAGAGGGAACTTTTCCTCACAGAGATCGACACAGGGAGTATGGAAGCAGATGTGGAGGAAGGAACGAGCAGTGACCCAGTTAAATACCTCTATCCCGCAGGATCCAGATTACGGCCATTTGTCTGCCCTCCAGGCTTTCCCTCATGCACTGAGGCTGAGGAGGCGTATTCAAAGGGTATACGCAGGTCTCGTTCTCTACTCTCTGAGATCACCATCAGCAAGCAGGAGTCGGATCAACAGCAGACTGAGAAGGAGCCACGGAGAACTGAAATGACCAGGGAGGAGTTCCTGAAAGAGATCCAGTCGGCAGAGACATTTTTGACCGAAATAATATCAAGACAAAACGCTGCAGCAAACAAGAAGGAGGCCGAACCCACTTCCTCTCCTACTCCACTATCACCTGAATACGAGTCCATATGCATTGACCCCAACTCCACACAGACCATTAGTTTTCAGTCAGAGAGCTCCATGCGAAGCAAAGGCAAAGATGAAGTGCAAACTGAAGCCATCTATGCCCAAGTGACCAAGCGTGCTAAAAAAAGCGAGATAAAAGTTTCCATCAGACCGGAGATCCCAATCCTTCACATAGGATCAAACCAACAGAATCTCAAACATGACAGCCCAGGAAACGATGCCGACCCCTGCCAATCTGGGGAGTTCGTGTTTTCAGAAATTATGCCCAAAAACGGTTTACTGCACAACCAGACGCTTGCATGTCAGAAGGAGGAGGAGTGTGTGGATGGCCCTGCTTTACCTGCCAGAGGACAGCAAACAGATCCCCCAGAGGAATCTTCTCCGGAGTCCTCTGAGAATGTTAAAGAATCAAGCACTGTGATACTGCGTGAGTACCAATCGCGTTTTACACATGAGGCAAATACTCAAAAGGCTGCTGTTGCAGGGAACGGTGAGATGGTGATGGCAGACCTACGGGCCACTGGTCCTGAAGGAGGAGATCAGATATGTGGAAAGACTGATACCCCGTCACATGATACTGAGAAAGAAGAGAACCACGCTGATGACATTTCTGCAGCAGCTGATTTGGAGAACTCAATAGATGTGGGTTCCCAAAACGACGACGAAACCTCTGTAAAGACAAAGACAGAAAACTTCCTTCACTTCAATGATCGCAGCCAAGAAAAATACTGTCAAAAGGCGGCCACACCTGCCGCCACTCCAACCACTCCAGACTGGGACCCCTCCTCTGATGCTTCACTTGTCACCCCCACAGACTCGGTCCTGTCACCTATGACTTCCAGCTCGGCCGACTGCCTCACACCTAGTGATTCATGGACGGGAGTAGTGGGAAGCAGTGGGTGGCGAGCTCTGGGAAATGAAACACCTCATCGAGACTCTGCCTATTTCTCAGACAGTGACTGGGAAGGTGATGGAACGAACAGGAGGAGCAGCGATGGACTCAACGCCTCAAGGCCCAGCAGCAGTAGAGGAGGAGATCGGGGAATACTGACAGGGATTGAGGAGAAAACTGAGGAGGAGGGAGAGTTTTGGGAAAAGAGTCCTTTAAGAACCGGAACTGGAAAAACTGTCATGACGTGTGAAGAGAAGGGTATAACAATTACAAACACCGAAAATTGCTTCTTTAATTTAGCTGATGACAAAGATATTCTTAGCAAAGGGCTGCAGTCAACACAGAGAGACGATTCTAGCATTTTCCAAAACGACAGCAAAATGTCAACAATGCCGCGTGACGATCCCCAGGCCAAGGACTGTGTTGATCTTATTGACAAGTTGTTCCCTCAATTAGACGATGAGCCACTGAAAGGGCTGCCACACAATAGTGTAGACAGCCACTACACAGATGGCATCGTCTCCCATATAACAGATTGCAGATACCAGCACTCTGAAGATAACGATTCCAAGAGCCTGACTGAGACAAACGTTGTGATCAAGTCTGCATCTGGTCAATCCAAAGACTGCATGCTAAGATCAAGCATCAAAGAGGACACAGGTGTTTCAGAAATGGATGTGGATCTCTCTTCACTGAATTCGCTCAAACATGGAAGTGACTCTGTGGAAAATGGAGATTCCAGAATATCTCAACTGAACAGCATTACAAGCAGTAACGCCGTACTCATGGATAAAACTCAGTCAGTGGTTGAGCCAAGTTATGATGGGAAGTCTGACAGTGATAAAGCGAGTGAACTGAGTTGGGAACAGGGGGATGATGAAGACCCTGAGAGACGTGAAGAAAGGCCTGGTGTCGACCACAATGAGCTGGGCCTGAGAAACCTCTGCTTCTCCAACAGCACTGAGGAAAAGAAGACGTCTACAGAGACGGAGAAACAGCTGGCTGCTGCAGAGATGAGTAACGCCACGAAGGAAAAGTCGCCCCTGAGAGGACGAGCAAGTGACGTTGACTCTCCTAAAGATGCAGAGACAGATTCCTGCGAGGGCCTGGATGTTAAATCTAAAGAGTTATGGAGTGCTCTGGAGGACGATGAAGAAAGATCAGGTTCTGACTCGGTCAGAGGAGAGTTCGACTGCCACCGTTTCTCACAGTCGGGGGACTTGCGCTTGTGGCCCGATGAAAATGACCAGTGGGCGTCTCCGGAGAAGAGGTGCCAAGATTTGGAGCTCAGAGCTGAATTTTTCTCTGGCTTCAGTAATAAAGCTTGGGAGGTGGGGGAGAGGATCGTGGTGGGTCAGGAGTTTTGGGAGACTGAGGAAAACGATGAACTTGCATTAAGTGAACCTCACCCGGCTGTCCAGGAGGGTTGTGGAGAAACGTGGAACGATGAAACACAAGGACTGACCTCTAATCTCAGCCTGACGGAAGACATTGACCAGGAAGACAAAGAAAACCAGCCGGCTTCCCAATCAGTACACATACAACAGGACGAAAATATTGAGGATCTTGGAGAAACTGACAATTTTAACAAGGAGCTGAAAGGAGAGATGTCAGATATTGAAGTGGAGAATATCGAAATCCCCGAGCAGGAGACCTCAGAGGAAAGAGAGAGGCAGATTTTATCATGCACAGAGACGGTCGGGTACAGGGAAGGTCGACTAGACTCCACGGAGAGAGAGGAGAATCACAATTTTAACAGTTGGCCTCAGAATCACCTCAGCGAGATCCAAACGGAGGAGCAGGCATCAGGTGAGCATGTTGACCAGGAAACTGGTTCTAATTTAGACAACTACTTAAGTCACACTCCGAATAACAGCGCCAATATATCAGTTTGCATCACAGAAGCTCCTCATGTGAACTTTGCAGACCTGGAAAATGAAGAATCAGGTTTAGAATCAGAGGCTGAAATGAGACCAGTGCCGTCTGGCCAGGACATAGAAGATAGAATTATCTTCATGAACACAGAGGAGGATTACAGAGACAGTCAGTCAAATCCCATCTCTTCTCCCTGTGACCTTGACTCACAGGAGGAGATAGATCCACAGTTAGATAATTTCAGCTCCGTTGATTTTCCAAGTCCTCCAGCGAGCATAGACCTTGATGTGCAAGATGATAAATTGGAAAGTTTGGACGACTCGTTTCCTAGTCCACCGCCAACTGTTATCGAGGCAGAGGACTTCATTACTCACATTAATCTAGACGACTTTATTGCCAGCACTGACATTGAGCCGTATATTTCCCCACCTCACAACACAGACGTCTCACAGCCTCCTCTGCAAGAACCCCCCCCTGCTACAACCCAGTGTAAAGGGATGTTGGCCAACCTGAACCTGCCCTCTGTGCATATAACAATGCATGATGACAGCGACTTTACATCCAACATTGAAAGTCAGGAGGAACACAGTGACCTCTCCCAAAAAACATCACCCACCAGCCCCACTGTACCCCAAGCTCCTCTCAACAATCTGCCAGAACTATTGATTTCTGAGTGGAAAGATTTGGACGAGGAGCCCCTGGAGGATTTTGAAAAACTGGAGCAGTTGTGCTGCATATCTGGGGACGAGGAGGACACTCTGGGGGAGCTTTTCTTAGGGAACCTTGAGCTCCTGGAATCTTTAAAGAAATCCCCTGATCAGAAAGGTGGCAGCTCAGGGGATCGGGAGACAAGTGAGGAGATTTGTGTCTCCTCTCCTCCCGGGGAGAGCAGGGTGGATTTGAAGGAGGATGGAATCTCCAATAACTTTGATAATCTGGGGGAGTCTGCACCAGCCATGATCCTGGATTCACAGGAGGTGAGCAATGACGAGCTGAGATCCTCAGTCCAGACAGCTGACGTCAAAGACCAGGGATCTCTCTCCAAGATGACAACACAGAACGGCCTAATGATGCAGGCGAGTACTTTTTCTCGTGAGTAAAGTTTGCCCTTTTTATTATTCTGGCTTTATTCACCTGTCTCTGTTGTTTTGTTGTAGGTGTGTGAGGAGAGGCTGCAGTTCTCCCTCAGTGAAAATGTGAAAACAAATGTGCTTTGGGGAGCGACTGTGAAAGACACTGTGACGCTGCGACCGTGGGGAGAACAAATCTCAGAGAGCAGCAAGCTGGTCACTGTGAAAGAGCTGAAAGACGATGAAAGGTAAGATGTAGGTTTAACTCGGAGATCTTACCCTTAGTATCTTAGTTTATATTTAAGGGGTTGGTTCATGCAAATGAAAAACACAAAAATACAGATTTTCCCTTTACTTCTTTTAGTTATGAGTCTACACTTGAGAAATCTTTTGGGAAAAAATATATTTTTTGCATGTACTTTGTCTGGCTATATTAGATTTTAAGGGCTTCTTAGTTATTTGGCCATACACATATTTATTTATGCTTTTCTTTGTTTTAAGATATCTATCCCTGATCGTTGTTTATGATGCAAAGAAAACATTCTACATTGCAGTTTCGGTATCAGCATCTCTGTTACTGTCAGTCATCTACAGAACACTCTGCTGCCAGATTTGATTTTGTTCTGTTAACTTAAATAAAAGGTAAAGACACTGATGATCTTAACTGTATTTGTTTCATGCTGAAAGCTATACAAATACAATTACATTCACCTCCATTGTCCTGAGGTTGCAGCAAAACCCACAGAGACAATATAACCCAAAACCCTAATGCATGCCTGAATAATACCAGCGCTATTTATAGAAATGCTCTTGTTTGTAGTATTTTGGTCAATTGTTCCCATTTTAAATGAATATTTCTGCTGTTGTTGTAGTGAAGAGGAGCAGGAAACTGTTCCTAGCTTTCAACCCAACATCGACGAACATGAAGAACCTAAAGAAGAGCCGCTCACTGTGATTGAACAACCTGAGGTTTCAACACCTCAGCCCACTGCAAACCTTGCAATGAAAGGTATATTTCATTGTTTGTTAGAAATAACGAAATACAAATTCAATATACATAAATCACTTTTAATTATGTACTGTGTGATGCTTTGAGTTCATTAGTCGAACATATAGAGTACATCTCATTAGTTTATTTTTAGAATCAATTATTCCTCTTCAAGGAATTTTTTGTTTTCATTGTGACAAATTTTGTTCAGATTTTCACAAAAATGTTTTAACAATATAAAGTGAAGAAAGAACACTATTTTCATTGTGTTTGTATGACACAGAACAAACGAAAACCATGCAGACAAAGAAAAAAAAGAAGAGCACAACAAATAAATATGTGCCAAACAAATGCAAAGGTGATAATGATAATACTTTTCATCTATGAAACGTGACTGTATTTCATTAAATTTTCCCTTGTGACCTTGAAATGAAAATTGCATTGGTACTAATTCAAATTAAGTTTTACTTAATTGCTTATCTAACCTTAGTATGGCCTGATGTTTACTTCTAGTTAATTGAGAGTCTTGTATTTAATATCTCTTCCATTCTCTAATTTTCACAGCAAAACTCGCTCGTCTGTCTCTCGCCCTCCCTCCTCTCGCTCTGACTCTCCCCCTCACCCCCACCGGTAAAGGAGGATTTGGGGATGGGCCGATTGGAAACCGGATTGGAAGGCGGAGAGGTCTGTCGTCTGGGAGCGACCCTGACGACGATGAGGACGATGAACCGGAGGACGAAAGTTCCCGGAGGGTGATCGTTGTCACAGAGACGGACGTGGACAAGCGCGTCGGGCTGAGGAGTCTGCTGAAGTCCCCCAAGGAGCCGATGGACAGAGAGAGGGACAGAGGACGAAATGTGTCCTTTTTTGATGATGTCACCATCTATCTTTTTGATCAGGTATTTCTCACAAATTTCAAACAAAATATATACAGATGATATCCGATTGTATCGGAGCAAGTTTGACTTCTGCTGTTTTATTGCAACAGGAAACCCCGACAAATAAGTTGAGCTCTTCAGCACCCACGAGTCCAGCCGGCAGCGTTTCTGTCAAAAGCAGCAAATTGGATTTTCAAGGTAAATTCAAAATCTTCTCTTGGGTCTGATGAATAGATGATAAATAAAGATGTATGTAACGTCTTCATTTGGCTTCACTTTGGGGAGCTGTCATGTCATCCATCTTCATCCACAATGTATCTATGTTATGATGAGACGCAGAATGATGAGGTGACGTTAAACTAAGATGGTAAATATGGTAAACCTTACATCAGCATGTTAGCCTGGTTGCTATGATCATTTAAGCAGTTAGCTCTGAGCACTCTGTCACAGAGCAACCGGTCGTAGACGTTCCGTTTTTTCAACTATAAAGGAAATGTGCATTAAGCTGAAATATGATTCCTCATTGTTTCCACCTTGATCTTCAGAATGATGTAATAAAATCTGACAGGCTCTATCTCGTGAAATCACTGAAATGGAAAACCCCTCAGTTCAACCATCTTTTCTCCAAACGTGCAGCCAGTATTAATCTGCTGTGAACATCCCCCTCCACTCTGTGACATGAGCTGGGACATAAATCCTGCCATCAACAATGAAACCCTAAGCTGTGTTTCCCGACACAGTTTCATTAGCTGTCTCGACTTTTCACTTCCCATTTTTAAAAATCATCCTCCCATTTCACAGAATAATGTGGACAATGCGACACCACTTCGATTAGTCAGACTTGACACTGCTTCCTCTGGAGCCACAAAAAGATTGTATGCATTTTTCTTTCACATGTGTTTATATATTTTTTCTTTCCTCAGGGCCAAACATCAAAAGCAAAGATTCAAAGAGGAAAGAGGATTTATCATTAAAACCAAGGTCGCCTGTGGGGGCCGGTCCAGTGACATCATCGCGCTTCACAGTCAGCCCTGCTAACGACCCCCACTCGATGTAATGTTAGGGACCTTCAGAGCTGAACCCTCTCGGACTGGCCAGTTAATTAACCACAACAACCAGCCATTCGCCCAGAGGCTATTTTTTTATTGAATAGGCAACTGAAAGAAACAGACTCCCGTTCTTGAGGCTGGACACATTCCAGGTTTTACCAGCAACAGGATTTTGTATGACAGGGGCTGCTGTGCTCCTGCCTGCCATTGTTTACAGAGTTTATTCCGAGCCTTTGGCTACAAGAAGTCTTTGCAAAAGGCAGCATATGCTAAGAGAAGAGGAGCCTGGAGCTTTGTAAAATCTGAAACTGATTTGACAGCTATGCAGTGGGAGTCTTGCTGTGTACCAGCTTACCTTCTCTTTTATGCTTCATTCTGTTGTATTATTCCCCAGATGTGCGGGGAGTGCACTTTCTTTAGTCATCATCTGTCTATGTAAACGGTTGGATTCCAGTCCTCTCTTTATTAAACAAGTTGTTTGTTGCAGTCAGTCAGTTGTTCTTGTAGGCAGCAGTTTAAATCTTAAATCGCTTTTCTCCTCGATTTGAGAATACGCATTTACATTTGTACAAATATCATAACACAAGTGTATACAGTATAATTTTAGAGCTGTTTACTTTTAGATGTATTCTTAGACTGCACGGAAAATCAAACAAGCTATGTTTCTTAAAACATTTAGTTCTAAAAAGGTTTATCCTCTATTATTTATTATTCAGTGTTTATTTACTTTATTTTGATCCTTTTTATGTAAAGCCAGATTCCATGCAATATTTCATTTATTTGATTATTTATTTACTTATTTATTATTCAATTTATTTATTTGCTTTGGTGCAATTAACATATATTAACCTAGCTGTAATTTGTTTGGGACAAATGCATCTAGGTTATATCCTCTGTAAGATCTTCATGACATATAAATCGAAAATATTTTCCCAAACGTATTAATTGCTAAAAGAAGTATTTTGTATAATTTAACTTGTTAATATATGCTCATCTGTATGGAACTATGTCCTGTAATGTTTGATTCTTTTCCTATGTCTATGGATTTTTAGCTGTCTCGTCATTCTTTTACCTCGTTTAAAGACAGTTAATGTAGCTTAGCATGAAAAATGGAAGCCATCTGTTTGTGTATCTGTTAATTTATGCCATTTTCTACTGATAGGAGCCCATCATGCAGTCGAGGTCCATAAGTCCATTTGTTTAGTCTGTTTAAATGTTGGTTTAAAACCTGTATTGTTTCAAGAATGGTTTTCAAGGGGTAATGTATAAACAAGGGGAAATAAAAACCACAAAAATGTGAACCTCTTATCGAACTGTTTCATGACAATAAATCTCTTTGTTTTGTTATTGGATCCACAGTTTTTGTTTTTTGGCAGCGTGTTGACTACATTTCCCAGAAACCCCTGCCAAGGAAATACGTATATAGTCTGCGACAAACGCTACAGCCTCATCAGGATACAACAACACTGCGCCACAGACCGACGAGGAAACTCGACCTAACGAGTCGTGTTTATTTTATTCTGAACATTTTCGAGCTTCTGCAAATCATCAGAAGTTCTGTGTGTTTGGTTGAAAAACCCTCGAGGTAAGTTCACGTCGTTAAATGAAACGTTTAATCGACGTTCAACAAACGTTTGCTAACGCTAGCTAGCTAACACGAGCCACTCGAACAACGATAGTGATTCTGTGTCTGGCAATGAAATGTCCTGTTTTCGTTTTTCTAGTTGTCTCTATTCCACGTGTTGAAGTCGTTTGAGAGCCTGAAGGAGTCATGATATCCTGAGGTTATATCTCCAGCCATTATCTCACAAGCTGTAAATAGCTAACTAGCAGGCTAGCTCCCCTTTTGGTGACCGAGTTTTTACATTACACGATGAGTTTTCTTGTTAGTTTAATATTAATGTGGTAATATAACACTAATGACGCACATCCCATTCGAATGGCAAGAGGTGTTTTAAAACCGACTTTTTGTAAATAAGCTTGTTTTTGGTGATTTCGTTTAAATCTTAATGGATTAAACTGGAGAAGATGCATGAAGGGTTTTTTTTATTTGTCAATACAACCAAACCTTAAGATTAATTTGGAAACCTTGTGTGGTGCCAAAGCTCGAGTTAAAAAGACAGTGCTAGAAATGTCTGGAAAATTAAATGTGTGTGTTCTTCTTTCATTAAGTTATTATTGTAATGTTAATTCATCTTCAGTATTTTTATTGTTGCCTTTTGCAAATTAGAGCTGTAACATACCTTTATACTCGGACAAGGGGTTTTCATGATCAGTCAAATTACATGTCAAACTACATTTTCAATAGGGCCTCCCACCGTGCTCGGTGCTCGGGCCCTAATAAATCGAGACACACTCATTCCTTTTCAGAACATTTAAATATTTAAACTTTTCTGGTTTACTGCCTTTTTGATATATAACTAAAGACGGACACAATTGGCTTCGTATTTCAGCCTAAAATCAGAATCTTAACTTTGTGCCAAGGGCGAATGATAGAAGATACGGTTTAATGCTTTCATGTCAATAATTATTCTTTTAGCAGTGCATGCTGCCTTTACTGTTGTTGCTGAGTAATTAAATATTTGTCAAACCAAATTCACTATATCTGGATTTTATTTTGATCCGCACCAAGTTGTGCACACTGATAAATAACAATCCCCTGAAAATCTTAGTTTTTTCCATCAAAATTCTCTGAGAAATCAATGAAAATGTAAAAAGAAGCCCTGTCTCACAATGGGATCAGTAATATATACAGAGCAATGACTTAATTTCACTTGGCAAAAAAAATGTATGAAAAATGGTTCTTGCAGTCAGACAAAGACAGCTTGAGCTACATCACTGCGTTATGTCCAGGCGCAAGAAGACCTCCATGCTGTTGTGTTGTAGGTCTTATATTAGAAAATGTGTAGTGCTGTTCTACACTGCACTACCAGTACCAGTCTGCAACATAAAAGACCTCTGGTGGTCCATGGTATTCAGTTTGGAAACTACTCTGAGTAAGTTTTAGCTTGATGAAGGAAGTCACCTCCTTGTCTCAAACTTTCTGCTGCTGACTACAGATGTCTCTGGCCGACGAGCTCCTGGCTGACCTGGAGGAGGCTGGAGATGAGGCTGAGGATGGACTTTACAAAGAGGAGGAGGAAGAAGAGAGGGATAGTGATGGAGAGGCGACCCAGGAAAGGACAGAGGGAGGACTGGAAGACATCCCAGAGGAGATGGAGGTGGACTACAGTAAAGCAGAGAGTGTTGCATCCATTGCCAAGCTCCGCAATAGCAAACAGGTGAGTTCTCATGTTTTGGGCTTTACACTATTTATACACAGTAATTTGACGGGTTTGGTCATCGCTTTTAAAACCTTGTTTGCTCAGTTTTCAGAGATCGTTGACAAAATTGACATATATATTGGAAAGCAGCGCAACAATTCCGATGGTAAGTGTAAAGCATTTATTGCTCACTAGTAGTTTGTTTTACAGACATTGTATAATGTTTTACATTGTAAATGTCAAGTTGTGGGAGCTTTTACAAATTCCTCACCGTCATTTTGACTGTTTGTTTTTGTGTTTCCCTCCAGTCGCAGGTCCACTTGAATCCGACCCAGAATACAAACTGATTGTTGCAGCCAATAACCTCACAGTAGAGATCGACAATGAGCTCAGTGAGTCGCCTGCTCCAGCTTGATAATACATTTTTAAAGAAATTAATTTAGTTATGTATAAACCAATTCATCTTTTGTCTTTCTGCCTTGTTTTCAGATATCATTCACAAGTTTACAAGGGACAAATATTCCAAGAGGTTTCCGGAGCTTGAGTCTCTGGTTCCGGATTCTTTAGATTACATTCGCACAGTCAAGGTGAGATGAGTTTCCTACCTTTCTGTCAAACCGATTTCAAGACGAGATTACGATGCCCGTAGTTCAATAGTATTTTTGCGTCACAGTTGACTATTTGTGTCTTCCTTTGCCATTTTTATTCTCAGAACAGGTTCAAGTGGTTGTTGTTGATCCTCATGAATGTTTTTTTTTGTGCTTTTTTTTTTAGGAGCTGGGGAACAATCTGGAAAAATGCAAAACCAATGAAACTTTGCAGCAGATCCTGACCAATGCCACTATTATGGTCGTCAGTGTCACAGCCTCAACCACACAGGGGTGAGTCTGAGGATTCATTTGTTCTACGTCCTCACACTCAGCTGCAACCTCATCATTATGAGGTTGTGTAACTGTGTTTATTCATTCAAAATGTGTCCTGAACATTTATTTAGTTTTATATTTTCATGGTTGTAGGTCACAGCTAACTGATGATGAGCTGAGGCAGCTGGAGGAGGCATGTGATATGGCCCTGGAGCTGAACCAGTCTAAACACAGGATATATGATTATGTCGAGTCCAGAATGTCCTTCATTGCCCCAAATCTCTCCATCATTGTCGGAGCGTCAACAGCTGCGAAGATCATGGGTAAGAGATGCAGAAATATGTACTGGCTGCAGGATTACACAGTAAGGTCACAGCTGTTGACATTCTTTATGATTAGTTATTTTTGTCATTACTCTCACTTTGATCTCATATCCACGCCTTCTTTCTTTCTCTCGCTTCTTATTCAGGCATTGGTGGCGGCCTTACTAATCTCTCAAAGATGCCGTCCTGTAATCTGATGCTGCTAGGAGCTCAGAGGAGAACCCTGTCTGGCTTCAGCAGCACGTCACTGCTTCCCCACACTGGCTTTATCTACCACTGTGATGTTGTACAGTGCTTACCACCAGTGAGTCAAAATGGATAAATATAAACAACATATTAATCCCCCCTGCATTGCAGTGTCATGTGTTATCTAACAACTTCTGCAATTTGTATCTTCAGGACCTCAGGAGGAAGGCAGCTCGTCTGGTGTCTGCAAAGTGCACGCTGGCTGCCCGAGTGGACAGTTTCCATGAGAGCTCAGACGGCAAGGTGACTTCTCAGAAAAGATGCATACGCTACTTTCAGACATGCACTGAACTCTGGCCATTCTCCGCACTTTCTCCAGAGGAGATGGATGAGTCACATCAAATGTTCAAGTACAAATATCTCCATGTGAAAAATGTGTTGTCATACATGTAGAAACATACATGTGTGAAAGGCAAACTGTGGGTAATATCTGTCCCAATTCTCTGGACTTTACCCGCAGGTCATGCCTGAAAGTGGCTAAACACATTAATGCTGAATCAGTGTGTACATACTAATGAAAGGGCTACACAATAAATCCATTAGACACACAGAAAACTGATATATTATATGGATTTATTTTCTTGATGTCATTTATACTATTGGGGGACCAGAAATTTCCTAAATCAACAAAAAAAATGAATTTCCAAGAAATTGTAAGTCTTGACTCTTTAAATAGTTTAAAAAGTTATTCCTTTTTCTTTATTTTAAGGCTTGTATTTTTTCTTCCTCAGGTTGGCTATGATCTAAAAGAAGAGATTGAGAGAAAGTTTGATAAATGGCAGGAACCACCACCAGTGAAGCAGGTCAAACCGCTGCCGGCTCCGCTGGATGGACAGAGGAAGAAGAGAGGAGGAAGGAGGTACGCAACTTGTTAGCAACACAAAACACTGACTTGCCTTGTCACACAGACCATGGGGACAGCAGGGAGATGTTTGTAGAACAAATTCCGGTTACAGAGCTCAAACTGACTTTTATTTCCAGAACAAAATAGAAGGAAATATTGTGTAACAACTGAGAGCAGAACAAATCGAATGATGCTGGAAGACGAGTCTTACATAGCCTAGTTTAGAATACCACTGTCAACTTCAAGGGAATAAAAATATATAATACCACCCCCGCTGCTCTTTTCTCATCTCGTCTTCTGCAGGTATCGCAAGATGAAGGAGCGTCTCGGGCTGACTGAGATCAGGAAACACGCCAACAGGATGACCTTCGCAGAGGTCAGTGGATATTTTCTCTTCTTCCTGAAGTTTTTTTTATCTAATTTGAGTGAGATAATACAACAGTATTTGTATTATCTGTTGCATATTAAACCTGTAAAATCTTATTCTGTAAGATTTTCATGACAAAATCTAAATGTTTTTGAAAGTAGTTAAAATGATTGCATGTCAAATATACAGAATCGGCACTGATCCATTCTCAGAATATTAAATATGAATTTATGAGACAAAAGAACTGAGACAGTTTCAGCCAAGAATCAGGATTTTACTTTCAAACTTTGTGCCACAGACGACTGAAGCAAGGTGCGGTTTAATGCTTTCACTGTCTCTGGTCCTTGTCTTGACTCGTGCTCCAGTTTACAGATTAAACTGTACTTCTTTCCTTTAACAGGAAAGAGGAAACGGTAGTGAGAGCTCTGATTTCCCTCCAATATAATAATACATTCTGTCAGGATTTCATAATTTCTATGGTACACTATCACACCAGTGTTCCAGAGCTGCGGACTTGACTATAAAGAAAAAGGACTGAATAAATCTACTGTTACTAGACATACAGTAAAAGTCAATGTGAAAATACTCAGCATGTATTGCCTGTTTGCTTGCAATGACACTTTTTTCTCTTGGAACCCTGTTTAATGGTTTTTGATGTGTTTTTGTAGATTGAAGATGATGCATATCAAGAGGATCTGGGCTTCAGTTTGGGTCAGCTGGGGAAGAGCGGCAGCGGGCGCGTCAGGCAGGCTCAGGTCAACGATGCCACCAAGGCCAGAATCTCCAAATCCCTCCAGGTAAACTCATTTACTATGGATTTAAACTCCCAACAAAGGCATGTGATATATTTGTCTTGATTTCTAATGCCTGTGTACTTTTTTGTTGTAACAGAGGACATTGCAGAAGCAGAGCATGACCTATGGAGGAAAGTCGACAGTCAGAGATCGCTCGTCAGGAACCAGCTCCAGTGTAGCGTTCACTCCTATGCAGGTAAAAACTAAATTATTCTCTTTAATATGTCTCCTGAGAAGATGCTGGTTTATGTTTAGCCAACACTATTTTGTTGCCGTCGTTGTCCTCAGGGGCTGGAGATTGTGAACCCACAGGCTGCAGAGAAGAAGGTGGCTGAAGCCAACCAGAAATATTTCTCCAATATGGCAGAGTTCCTGAAAGTCAAGAAGGAATCAAAGATGTGAAAACTCTCTCACACACACACAGTTATCTGGCATGTGGACAGTTGCACTCAACACCACAAAGTGTTAGTTCAGTTTATTTACAAATTTGTCTGACATTGTGCTTTGTCCTGTATTTTAGAAATTAAGTTTTGATTTTCCCATTTTAATAAAATGCGATAATTTGACAAAGCGTGAAGTTGTACTTTTTGTGTGGAGGAAACATTTCGGATCAAGTTTTATTTAATTTTTTCCCCATTAATCTGATGCCTTTAAAATGTATTTGCTACAAATAACTGCACACGCCAAATTTGAACCCATTCACTTGCAGTTGGTCGCTTTATAGAATACATTTCGTCAGGCTCTAAAATATAAGTCCACGCCTCCCTTAAAACCTGTGGTGACCATCAATTTACATATTTTCTAAAGTTAAGTAAATGGATGAATCCATGTTCCCTGTAGGAATGACAGGACTTTACAACACACACTGACTTGTACTTTCACAAAAGGATTTATTGAAATGGTACATTCCTTTTGACATCTCCCATGCAGAAGTGTAATGAGAAATTGTAAATACGTCTTGAAATTCACATTTTTAGCAAGTTCTTCACTGACCTTCCCTTTCTGAAAACCTTAAACCCCCCAAAAATAGAATCTATAAAAGACGAATCTCTCAGATCTTACTGTATTTTCTTTTTTAACCCCACCCCCCCAAAAAAATCCTGGAAACAAATCAAAACATAAAATCTAAAAGTTTTCATGGTTGCTTCAATGGAGGAAAAAAAATTCAGTTGAACACTCCCCATTCAAACTGCTCACAAAAGTTAGGATCTGTCCCACACACAGATCCAGGGCCAGGTAATATCTCATTGTTCCTGCTCGACCCACGAGTTACATCCACCAGCAGAATTGTAGGATTTCTGATTTTCTACATGTAAACAAGTTTGTCAGTGCACATTCACTGTATGGGGGAGTTTCCCTGAAAATATCAGGTGGTAATTGAACACAGTGGATTTGAGGATGAAGTAACATCAATAGAATACCTTAACTAAAGGTGGGAAGCTGACTCAAAGCAAACTTATTATCTTAAGAATATTTAAGAGTACATTCAATATGCTCCGCGTGGCCTTTTCACTGAGACTGATTAAAAGTCCAACGTGCAAGATCCAACATCAAGTAAATTCATTTTTTATTCTAAGAATTTATTTGTCACAAACATGAATGTTCCATAATAATGCATTTTCTATGACAGGTTAACTTAAAAACATTTTATTTATAAAGAGGGAGTCAGAGACCAGTTCAATTGCATAGCAATTTAATCCATGTCCAATAAGGACTCTTTCCCTGTCACAGGGAGAGGCCCTGTGGTCACTCTCAATCAGCGTTTTAATCGACCAAGACAATATCAATAAAACTATTGATAACTGCTCACTATCTCTAATAGTGACCATGTTCAACAGGCATCATAGGGTCTTAAAAGAAGCCGTTCCTACACCCCATGACTAAATATCCACTGTATGTTCCCATTCTAAACCACCAAGTTACAGTAAATACAAGATGGGCAGTATGCTTAATCAAATCCAAGGTTTGTTTTGTGTCAAGTCAAAGGCTTCCAGGCTCATGTGGGTAGGTGGTACAGAGAATCTCGTTGAAACGGAAAAAGAAAAGAAAACATGAGAAACATGCATGGGGTAGGCTTTCCTAATGCCACAAACTGAGTGTGCACACAGACAGGCACAAACGCAGACCTCTAATGAGAGCCCTCCCAGCTCGTGCAGCGCGACGCATCGGATCAGGCCCATGGGGCATTTTTGTCCGGAAGCAAAGCGCTACAGGAGGAGCAAGAGCTTCACGTTGAGATGCAGCCTATACAGACACCAGTCTCCGTTTCAGGAGAGGGTTTCTACTACACATCACAATCTCTATCCACAGTTTGGAGTTCAGTCTCGGAATGTCAACAGCAGCACGTTTTTGTCTCTCTCTGTCCTTTCATGTCCTTCAGTCTGTCACTGCAGGTCCCTGTCTTCCAGGTACCTATACTCGAAGGTGAACCCCTCCTTCTTCCTCTGGCCCCATTTTTCGTAGTCAAAGTAAATGTAAGTGCCCTGGAGGAAACAGCAGAGAGAACAGTCATTCAAATAATCCAGATTAAATTCAGGTTCTGTGGAGAGGAAGTGGGTTGACGCTTCACCTGTTCAAACTCATCTGTGATCGTCTTGGGCTCCTCGTGCCTCTGGAACCACATCATGTACTTGGTGTGAAACCTCCACGACTGCTTCTTCAGAGCCTTGGCTGACAGATACTGAGCCTTGGTGCCCTGAGACGACGTCAGAGAAACCATTAAGAACAAAAGACTCATGGAGAAAAGGCAGAAGGAACAGTAAAGCTTCACTGGGAGTAATTTCTGGAGTGGGTGTGTGGTTACCTCCAGGTAGTAGAAGATGAAAAAGAGGGTTTCTGTGGAGAGTCTCTGGTAGAACTCTATGGAGTCCGAGTGATGTGGTGGTATCTGATGATGGAAGGGCAAGGTCGGACACGGGTTCCTCATCAGGTATTGCCTTAAGGACAGAAGAACAAATAGTTACAAAACTACAACGCAATAAATCAAGGCTTCCTGTCGTTGTGTCAGTGCCCAGATTATTTCCCCCAGAACGTTATGTCACAGTTAAATTGATGGATTAAAAATGTCATCCCTTCATTTTATCCAGATAATATAATTAGTGAATGATTTGAGTTATGGCCAAAGTGTGTATTGAGGTCACGGTGACCTTGACGTTTGGGCAGCAAATTCCAAATCTCTTCATCCCAGCCAATGGTAGAAAATTTCCTATAAGCGTTCCAGCGATTGCGTGACAATGGGACAGACGGATGGACATGAACACATATCCTCTCGGTTACAGCAGTCACCTACCCAGAGGCTTAAGAACACTGAGTGAAAGATAGTTGTTAGTGTTAACCAATACATTCTTTAAGGGATAAAGCTTGACATGTTCTTATTCCTACAGCATATAATGAGAGGGGATGTAGTCCGTATCTGTTGGTCCCTCTGTAAATATTTCTTTCTTCAGAGCAGAACACTTACTCAGATAGTGGAGTGATGCCTTTTGATATTTTGGGTCTCATGAAATTTTTATTTCTTCAGTATTTCCATGCAAACCAGTTTGGGAGAAGGCTCTGATCTCAAAACTTTCCCCCAATAAGCGACAGAAAGACACCGCACCGTGCTCTGTTTACAGAATATGGATTTTAAGGGATTCATTTATCACGGGCACTGAATTGCAGGATTATTCAATACTAGGCACAAATATTATGTAAAGGCATATTTGAGTGACCATAAAATCCTGTGGGCCGCTCTCGGGTTGTAGGCTAAGAAGATCACCAACTGGTTTTCAGTAAGTATATGATTCTCCTCCTAAAATAGTGTTTAATATTACATGTCTGATTTGTGTGTGTGTGCGTTTGTTTAGTACCGTTTTCGACCACGGGTTTGTGTGCTACTAAGTATTTACAGCAACTGGATGAAGAGTGTGGTAGTGACTATAAATAAACAACAAAGCTAGTGTTCATAATTAAATCTGAAGTCAACAGTGAAGCTCACTGATGTGGAATAAGCCACAACATACTTTGACTACACTACAAATATTGGGTCACATGAATTCAATAGTTGTTTTTTGTCTATTTGATGGTGATAAGAAAAATGATAATAGAAGATATATAATTCAAATATGTGGTTAAAGATGTTTAGATCATTTAATTATTAATGTATTACAATCACAAGATGATTATAATGAAGAGGTTAAAGGCATATCACCGTGTCAGATTTCTGTGTATGTATTTTAAGTCATAAAAACATGAAAGGTGCATCATGCAGACATGTCTTCACCTGATCCTCTCAGAGTCTGAGGGGTGTGGCATGTGTGTCCAGGCAGACTCCTGCATGGCCTGCTGGTACAGCTGGTCCTTGGGGAGAGGGGTGGGGCCGAGTGGACAGACTCCGAGTGACGGGGGGATGCTGACCTCCGACACGGACGGCTGAGGGGCAGCAGGCGTGCCAGGTGCCGCAGACGAACTAGAGAAGATGTCTACATGATGAAGAAAAACAATGTCAGTAACACAAACAGACACTGCAGAACAACCTCGTACTACTGATTTGACACAATTCCCTATGCTTGTAACACGTTCAGCATCATTTACCGCTATAGCTGTAGCAAGTTGCTCTGGAGTAAATACTCCTCAGTAACAGATAAGTGTACATGTGAGAGTACAGTACAAAGATGCTGACCGTTCCCACCTCTGTCTGTCAGGTGCAGGTTAGGAATCTCTCCATCCAGGCCTGAACCCAGGGCTGCTCTCTCAGCCATCGCCTTCAGAGAACTGAGAGGCTCAGGAGTCTGAGGGGGAAACAAGACGGAGACACCATGAGATGAAGTAACACTAAGTTAAAGAAACTGCCTCTGCAGGAAAACAAAGTAAGACAAATTACTATTTGAACTGCTACATGGATCTCAAACAGAAAAAAAACAATAGTGACATCTTTGTACAACCATGGCAATTAATTGTTCTTAACAATGACCTGCACTGGATAATCTGAGCAATGTGTTCAAAAACCAGAGTCAACTAATGTTATGTCACAGTAACATATACCTGCAGAATGCCCTCGTGTTTCGATTTCTTTTACTTGGAGTTTGCAGTAAACAGCAATTTTTACTCGATTTAAATGTGCCACTGGACACACTTTGTTTTGTTGCTCTCGGCCAGGTTTGTGGGCAGCCTGGGATATCGACGTTCTCCTTTAATCTACATGACAAAAGTACTTGGTAAACTATGAATACCAAATTAGTTTTTTGTTAATTCAAAAACAATCCAGCTCCCTGGTTAAGTGTGGGAGCATCTGTTTTCCCTGGGAAAGTGAAGAAGCAACCAGCAGGGATGCCAAAGTTTCATTTTCATACTGCCTCAGTACTGATGAGATATATCTTTTTAATAAGATTATTGATTTCACAGCTTCAAATCTGTTTTATGTCAACCAGTTTTCAACCATTCTAACAAATCTCTGCGTGTAGGAAGTTGCTGCCAGACCTCATTGCAATCTGTCTGGTTCTCACGACAAATTCTGGCTCAATTAGACAATTAAGTGTCTCTGACAAAAGCCTAGTGTCAGGCAACATGTCCAAACTCTGCTGGCTCAGCTCACCTTGAGGCCCTCAGTGGCCTGTGTGTAGGAGTGGGGTCCATTAAGAAGACTCCCACCTCCAGGTGTGCTGTCTGAGAACGAGGGGGATGGAGAGCTGGGAGGCAGCGTGATGGAGCTGATTAAACTGGGACCATTGTCCATCCTGCACCAGGTAAAGTGGGAACAAGAATAAGACAACGTTAGATGCTGTCATTAAATAACAATAAGTAGTACAGCAAGTTTCAGGACTGAGATGAAGTAGACCACAGATAACTTACGGCTGACTGGTTGAGGAACTGAGAGACGAGGGTTGGCTGCTTTGTGATTGGCTCGGTGTACTCAGAGCTGATTCTGTGGCGATCTCTGCTACTACAGCACTGTAACCTGATGGCAGATGAGGGACGGTTAGAAAAGCATCCCTCATAATTTACTGAAACAGATGAGTAAATAGTCCCACACAGCCAAGAATAACAAGTTCACATACTTGTGCTTCCATTTTGCTTGAGTCCACTCGGTGGTCTTGCAGGAGCAGCATTCACCCCTACTCCTCCGACCACACTGACATTTCCCACATTTCCTCCCATCATGCTGACTACACTAGAGGTAGAGCTGACAGTACTCTGCGGCACCTGCGAGGCACCTGGGGCCAGACTTTGTCCAGGAACCAGACCCAGAATACTCCCACTCAGTGAGCTGTGAACCGGGCTGGTAACTAATAATCCAAGCCCTGTCCCTGCCCCGTTGGTGGTGACTCCACTGGAGCCGGAGGTGGGGATGGAAGTGCTGCTCTCCACTGAAATGATGGACTGAGTGATGCTGCTCAAACCCAAACCTCCCGATGCTGCTGCCTGAGCGTAAGGGGCAGATGTGGAGCCCGAAAGGAGCCCTGCCATTGTGTTGAGAGGAGTGGGGTGGCCAACCAGGCCTAAACCAGCAATTTGGTTGGCACTGTTGGTCCCTGTTATGCCAACTTTGCTCAATCCAAATCCAAGACCAAGTCCCAAGCTGGATGCCGGGCTGGGCCCTGGTGTGATCTGAGGCTGAGAGTTTGGGGCTGATGAACTGGGTGTGCTAGACGCAAGGAGAGAGGGAGAGGTGGAGGATGGGAGTAGAGGGTTGCTGGGCGGGCTGGGGGCGTTGTTTGAGGGGACAGAAGGTTTTGTCTGAGGTGGCTGCTGCTGCTGCTGCTGTAGTTGCAGCGGTTGGTTTGGTGGCTGAGGCTGTTGTTGCTGTTGTGCAGATTGATGCTGATGTTGCTGCACCGCACTGCTGAAGCTTCCTATTAGACTGCTGCTCGTGGGCACCGGAGTAATGCCTCCGACAACACTCGACATGGACACCAGGGAGGAGGAAGACGAAGACCCAGAGGTTGAGGAGGACGAGAAGGAAGACAGCAATGATGGGGTGCCGTTTTTCACAGGCGACTGAAAATGACAGAGCAACAATAGAGGCATTTTAGACAAAACAAACAAAGTGCATGAAGAGCAAATTTTACTGTAAACTATTGAGGTCCATATATTCAAGAGATGGTACAAACTACATCACAAGTCTCCAACCATGGTCCCACAGAGGAACTGTGTTCCGTTTCAGGGACTGAGAGTCCGAAACCCATCAGGACCATGGATGGAGAGGGTTGCACTAAACCGTTAATCTACTGACACACAACAGATGAGAACCTCTCACCTGACTAACTTCACTGTCTGTCGAGCGTCCCCTTTTCTTATCGTCCTCTGAGTTCTCCTACAGGAGGAGATACCTTGATATGACATTGCACTTTTGAAACCAGACAGTTGATCAAAACACAATGGGGCTTGTAGAAATGTTAAATTAATGCAAACTTCACAGAAAAAATATGTAAACAACGAAATAGTGTACTTTGTCTACCCATGATACCGTTAACATTCTCACCCAAAGTTATTAATTATTAAAAAAAGTCAAGTACTTACAGCAGTGCATGTGGCTGGGGATGGAGGGATGGGTGAAGAAGATGTGGTGGAAGTGGGAGTGCTATTGGAATGGAGATACATCTCATCTTCCAAGTTGCCCTGACCTGACGGAGAAGTTGCAACTAATGCTGCAGTTCGAAGTAAAAGATGAAACGGAGACAAACGTCAAATGTCGTCATTCCAGCTACAACCCCCTCAACTCATCCCCACCTAAATTCTGCTCTGTAAATGAATGACATCATCATCCCTCCACTCAGCAGTGCTCTACTCACGTATGTCATCCAGGTCTAAGTCATCATAGAGGAACTCATTCTCCTCAAAGTCTGGGTCTTGGGACGAATCGATGTAGTAGTCAACATCATCCTTGATCTTCTGGATTGAATCCACCGGCACTGAGTCATTGTCCAGCATTCGTAAAATGGTCTCCAACATACGAATGTGGAATCTATGTCTCTCAATCTGCCGCTTGAGCTCCTCAACACGTTCTTGCTTCTAGACAACAGAAAGGAGACATGTAAAATGTCTTCATAACTTTTACTACGTTATAATACACACAAATGATTTCTTGGGTTTTACTTACGTCATTACCCCCCTTCTTCTTTTTCGTCACAACTGACAGAGATTCCACCTCACTTTCAAACTGGTCCACCTGCATGTTTAGAGTGTCTATCGTATTCTGCAGATGAGGAAGGGGTCAGAAAAAAGAATGTTAATGGTTTTAATCACAATCACATTCTTAATATAACTGCCGTATTCAAAATAAATGTTTATAGGCGCTTTAGAGTTTATTTTACCTATGACTTTACATGTTGTGTTCACCTTTATTGTGATAAAATTTCAAGCAATCATATCTAAAACAGGTGGAGAAAGTTGTTGTATTACTGTAAGCCACGTTCCCGTTTCCTCCTTTTCCCTCTGAGCTGGATCCACTTTCTGAGCGAGCCCCAAGCCTTCTTTAGAGTAAGCTTTTGTTTTTGTTTCACGTTCCACCACCTTGAACCGCTCCATTTGCTAAGACAAGTAAAAATCACACAGGGGTTGTTTAGTTACATGTTTTCATGTGAGAAAATTTGCACAACCACAATAAAAAAGCCGAATAAAGAGCCATACCGTCTCTATAAGTTTGCGGTTCTCAACTAGCTGCCTTTTGTCTTTGATTTCGTTTGAGGCCACCCATGTTTTTATCTGATCCCTCAATCGCTGTGAAGAGCACAAGCCAGATAAAATATTAAAGCCCATTTCCTCTTACACTGTTGATGAAGAGTGCAGATGTACGAAATGTATGTTATTCTATCTTTTCTTACCTGTAGTTTTTTAATCTCTTTCTTGAGGTCAGCCTCATATTTTTCCTTCTGGTTTGCATTGGCTGCATTATGGAGCTAAAATGTTAAATAAACCAGATATTATAAGTTATCTTGACATCGACCTCTGAAACAGAAAAGCAAATGTATGCACGGGTGGTTGGACGCGTTACCTTTTGCCAGATATCTTCAAACTGTTCTACACCTTCCGCTACTTTTTTCAAACATCTGTCGATCTCACCTGTGGTGGTAAAAGATGTGTTAGAACAGTGCTGTGAAAAAATCTGTCACCAGAAGTCCCTCACAACACACAGAAGATGAACACTCAGGTATATGAAGTCAATCTGAGTGTGTGTGCACGATGCCAGTGGGATGGATCGTGTGTCACAGTACTGATGACAGTTCCTCCAGCAGTCTTACCTTGAAGTTTTCTCTTGTCAGCCATGGCTCTGACTACGACAATGTCCACATTCCGTCTGTCACCAAGTGTGCTGTGCGAAGAAAACAACACGTGCGTTTAAAAAACACATAGTTTAAACAACACAAAGATCTCTCCAGCAGATCCATCAGTTCAGCACAGCAGCGTCCAGAGAGTGGAACTGACGTTAACTGCAGCTAGCTGCCCGGTTAACGTCAGCTATATGGATAAGGTCCGGAATTCGAACACTGCCTGACGGTTTATCTAACATCAAATGCCTGTGGACGCAGCTGATGTTGCTAATGATGCCAATGTGACTGGCACGGTTGTCAGCTAAAATTAGCCACCTAGCCAGCAAACGTTCCTGGGCTAACGTTAATACTAGCCAGTTGCTTAGCTCGTCCACCTCGCTCGGTCCCTATCTAGCCCGTTTAAAAACAACCCGCCACGGAGCGTGCTTATGGTTGGATTTCACACTCATGCATCATCACAGTGGGATGCAGTACAGCGTTTATATGGTGGGTTTGCATTGTGAAAAACACAGCATATCAGAAACCGTTCAAATTCGTTAACCTGCTGGCTAATGTGGCTAACAGTCTGGCTGGCTAATGTATAAAAATGCTAGCTAGCGGCTAAGCTAGCCAAATTTAGGAAAAAGGGAAACTGGGTCAACCCGAGCATCTATATTTCATACTTGTTTACAACATTTACCTAGGGTATGGACTTGGACCTTTGTCTTTTTTCAAATACGGCCAAAAAACTATTTCCAGAAAATCTTCTTTACTTCCAATTTGTGTTTTCTTTTCGACAAGCTGGCTCACTGTAATGTAGCTGAAGATGGACGGTAGCTAAAATCCCACCTCTGCGTTTAGAGCCCGCCCTAAATCCAGCATGCGAGATCTGATTGGCCGGAGGTCCCGTCTGTCACCGGGACGCATCCGCTGGAATCACACACTGTAACCGGGGGCCGGGGATTGGCTGGACGCTGCGACGGATCTCGGTCAACAATAAATGTATAAATGAATGAATGAATACATGAATAGATAAATAAGTAAAGTACATGTAATGTATCTCTATTAACTAATCAGGTCCCTCTGCATGACAACTGAAAGATGTCCATCCCCAAAGAAGAAGATCGGAGAAACTCTAATAAGTGACCATTCGATGTTGATAGATTACACACACTTCATTAGAAAAACTTTTTTTTTTATTTCTGCCTGCAACTTAAAAAAAAGTTGCTTTGTAATTGAACTTATGCGTAAAAACACAAATGGCCAGTCAGTGGTTGAAGTTTAACCTGCTTATGCAGACGTGAAGATGAATAAAAGAAGGGAAATCTTTATGTTGTCTTGGTATACATCTGTAACAACGATAAAATACACACACTTCTAAAACCTTCAACAGTTGAACCAATAAGCCATGACCTTTAAAACCTATAATATTAAAGACGCAAATTTCATAGAATTGCTTAAAAAAAAACAAAATGGAGTTTTTGTTTTCTTTGAACCTGATGATGAATTTCACTTAGATGAAATTATGAAGCCATTCATTTTTCTGCCCTGCTTTAATTGTCTGTGTTGCCAGATTTTTACCAAACAAGGCCTGCCATTGGTCATAATTATATGTCATCAAATCTCAGTACCAAACATGAAAGCAGAAAATAATATGTACAAATATATGTAATGTATGCACCAGGTAACTAACATTTCGTTTTATCTTAGATGAACTTAAGTCTGTTCACAATATTCAAGTAAAACTACAAACACTGAGAAACCGGGCTGCACAGTGAGAGCTGACATTATCTGGTGAACAAGTAAGGACGGTTGTCGCTCCTTGGACATCATCAAATCCAGGGCAGCGCAGCGATCGGAGGATCAGTGAGACAGGGAGGTTGGGCTGGGCATGTCTCCAAATTGGGAGTCTGCCAACACTGACATGTCCGGTTCAGTCTGGATGAAGAAGCAGAAACTCAGTCAACATAAAATCAATTATTCTACACTGTCAGATGTCTGAGTGTTTACATTTATGAGACATATCTGTGTATTAAACCACTCGCTCATGTGTCCCCAACTACATGTTCATCCAAATCACACCTACACACAATCACAACAACATGGAGGTCGTCGTTTGAATATACTTGCATGGCCAAAGAGTTAATCACCTACCTGTGGGTCTTTGTCTTTCTCTTGCCTTGGAATTCGGTGCCTCCTCTTCTTTGGTCCAGCAGCGTGATGTAACGCTGCGGACGCCGTGGAACCAGTTAGACCATTGAGACGGTCATCATCCACTCCAGCAGCAGGATCTAAATGTGCACCAGACTCATCCTGAAAGAACAAGCAACAGATGCAACTACAGTATAAGTAGGCAAAGTGGGTAATGGCTTTTGACCTATGATTAATGCATTTTAATAAATTTAAAATTAATTTATAAATTGTTAGTGCGTTTTTTTACCACTTTGAAAGTGGGTCTTGGTTTATTATCTAATATTATAGTAATCTGAGACAATTTTGTTTTAAAATCTTAAATTTGTTTGTGGTTATTGTTTTGTAAGGCTTAGATCTTCGTGGTTGCTTAAATCCTGCTCCATCACAAGGTTCAGATAAAAAAACACAGGCTGGTGCCAGGCGAGCAGTTGGAAATAGTGAAATGATTTAAATCTTATCGATGTCTTCAATCTTTTCAAACTGACATTGTAAATCTATTGTCACTGTGCCAACAGAAATTTTGACTCCAGAGCTAAACTGTTTGTTTTATTTCTCACCTCAAGCAATATCGTGAGCTGTGCATTTCTGTAATCATCCCCATGAGCATCTAAAGTCGTCATTAGAAACCTGTAGGGATTAACAGAGCACCAAGATGAGCCATCAAGAGTCAATCCTCACAGAATCGAGTTATTGTAATCAAGTTTTAACCTTCGTTCTTTCTTCAACCGACGTGTGATTCTTTGTACTTGGTGAAGGCGGCCCAGCAACTTTTGATTCACCTGAAAATAAAAGTAAATCGTGATAATATAGTAATTCAAAATATTAATGAGGAACACAATCTTCATTCAATATAATTGCATGGTAATGAAAACATAAAAAATGTTTTCTCTTTTAAAAAGTCCATGTCTAGAAATGAAGAGAAGTCTGGCACCAAATGCTACTTAACCCATTAAATACCCATTGACAAATTTGGCAACAGACACAGTCAGAGAACATGTGCAAAATAACCCCATGCCACACACATACCTGCTCAATTTCTTTACATCTCCTGCTCAGAGACAGATATTTTCTCTTATCAAGAGCTCTTGTCTCCTCATCCTCTGGCACTGGGCTCTCAATCATTTCGCTGTCTCCCGCGCCGAGCTCCACCTGACGAGAAACACACAGGGTTCTGAAAATGCATGACAGCTCTTAATATGAAATGATAATGTTGTCGAGTAGCTAACTAGATCTGATGCAGCGTCATCCATGTTAAAATTCATCATCAACCCCAGCAGACCTCTAGGTCACCGACTAAGCTACATACATGTGACCACAGTTCCAAACAAGACCCTCTGAATTCAAATATTTTGGACACATTTCTAAAAGAATCCACCAACACAAGTGCAACATGAGATTTCGACTTCACATGCACATTTAACTGTGACAGTCAATTTAAGTACAATATTTTTACTTTTCCAAGCATAGTGTGACGTTAATACTGGTTACATACTAGTGACTTGATACAGTGGGTAAAAAGACAATGTACATAGATCAGTGTGACTAAGCACTGCGTGTATGGACCACTTACTCATACAACATCACTTCACTGTGGCCACAATCAATAACATTACCTCTCCAGGTCCCAGCTCCACACCGCCTGGCTCCAGCTCTGCCTCAAGGATGTGTCCTCCAAATAGAGGAGGCAGAGCCAAGCCAGAGAAATCCTCCATCATCTGGACAAGAAGAAAGAGCGGATCATGACTTTGTTTTCATAATACATTTCTAAACAGGAATCTGGTATGAAGCAGCTTTTGCAGGTGCAAGTTCACTGGAGGGTAGGAAAGGGGCAATACGGTGTCTGAGAGAGACATTTCCGTTGTTGTTTCAATACAATTTGCAGCGTGACTCTGTATTTTCTAGTGTTGTGACATTTTAGCAGTGCATGTGTCTTCAAATCGACGAAGTTGTTTTCTTGATTTCCACGTGTTTAGTCTATTTGCAGTGCTTTGAGCGCTCTCTGCCACCGTATTAATAACTGCAGCAATGACGACTGGAGGAAAAATATACAAATGTTCACGTCGGTTTATATTTATCACAGACAAACTAAACGTAAATGGTAAGAACCTATATATCTACTTTATTTACCAAAAAATGTAACTGCTGTCAAGCCAGCCGACACCAACGTCTGTGCGGTCAAATCAGCCGACACAGAAATTCTACTGCGCACATACACTGACTATTATGGTAAACGCATCCAAAGCGTTATTTCAAAATAAACTGTTGACATGGAGCATATACAAAATGCATTATTGAAAAGGAAAAAGATTGGATTTTATTCAAAAAAAGTATATATCGTCTCACGTGTCATTTTTATGAATAGTATTTTGACAAAATTAAAGTCACACATTTTTAGCTTCAAGTAGCTAATTTCTGGATATTAGCTACTTGTTTTTACAGTACTTTTTAAGTACTGTAAAAACACTTTGATCAACAATTCCAGAGAGAGACTGTTATGCCTGTGTACAGGACCTGATTTGAGTGTGCACAGTTTACTTTGAAATATCTCCAAATCTATACAGTAAAAATATTTGATATTCAGTATGTAGGTAGTCAGAAAGGTCCTGAACACAGGCGTATCAGTCGTTCTCTGAACTTATTGAGCAAAGTGTTTTTACAGTACTTTGAAGTATCCAGAAATTACCTACTTGAAGCTAAAAATGTGTGATTTTTATTTTGTAAAATCTCATAATTGATATTGTCAAAATGCTATTCAGAAACATGAGACAGGTAAAACAATATATACTTCTTGTGAATTTAATCCAATAAATTATTTTTCAATTATGCATTCCACGTCAACAGTTTATTTAGAAAACCGGACGTAGGCCCACATATGTCCTTCCTCTAACTTCGAGTACTCCGTTGCCGTCCCCTTTCTGGGCGGTTTGGATGAGTTTACCATAAGTGTCAGTATATGAGTGCAGTATAATTTCCGTGTCGGCTGATTTGACCACAGAGATGCGAGTGTCGGCTTGCTTGACCGCAGTAAAATGTAATGTTGGAAACATGAACAGACAGATTTCGACTATGCAAGCTTCTGGTGGATAATTCAATGTATAAATGACTTTAGATTAATAACATTTGAATAATACTGAAAACAGTCGCTAGATACATCCATCCCTGGTTTTAGCGGCTGATCACACAGGCGATCAATGTATCGATACTTACATTTTCTACTGACGGTTCAGACTGTGTCCCGCGGTCTTAAATCCCCATGAAAACTGTTGCATTAGATCAGTTCAAGCCACAGACAGAGGGTGGCTCTGAAATACCTACAGTCAGGAGATAAAACTGAAAATCAAACGTGAAGTAAAGCGAGTGCAGCTTCTCGTTCTCCTCCGTGGCCTGGTGTTTATGTGCGACGGGCGCAGGAAAACTACGTCACTTTGCAGCTACTACATTTCCCATGAGCACACGTTCCGTTCAACCACTCGAGACAAACATGGCGGGTACGTATATACCTTTACCATCTTTAGTGTTTCAAAACCGGGGAATTCGCGGCAATTGACCCTCGATACGACACAATTAAACACTACAAATGATCGAGATGACACCGTGAAGTTCTCAGAGCCACTTCAACACAATGATATCCACTCGAAACTAATGGAAAACTGTGACCTTGGATGTATCGCTAGCGGTGGCTAACATTAGCTAAACACAGACTGATATCAGACGAGGCGTTGAACCTGTTCCGTGTTTGTTTTGTGTCTCTCTTAAGGAATCGGAGCTTTCCTGAAGAATGCCTGGAACAAAGAGCCTGTCATTATGGCCTCCTGTGCGATTGCACTGGTCGGTCAGTAACTTGAAATACTCATGTGATTTACAGTGGAAATGCTTGATACGTCAACAAAGCAGCCTGTATTACTAAATCGACAGATTTACCAGTCCCTCAAAAGATGAATTATTAAGATCCCACTGGTTTACAGTAGGACTGGTTAGTTAATGATATAATTAATAATCGTAATTTTCATCAACAGCAATATAACAGAAGTTAAATATGTGTATCGATATGATGCTTGTGAATTGAGTAAGTGAGGAGGTGTAACACAGAACTGATCCGACTCAGAAGTGCAAAATGTTTTGTTTATCAAGTGTTTGTCCATAAAGAGGAGTTTAAAACCACATCTTCCACTCAGGAGCAAGATAACTTAAAGGAAACTTAAAATAAGTATTAATGTGACAGCTAATGGGATAATTATCGATGTATATCTTCTTGCTAGTTATTTAATTTATTACAGTTTATAGATATAGTATGTACTTCCATGGATTTACATTTCAGAGTATCTATTTATCTTTCTCCATTTGCCTACATTTTGATTTCAAAACATTGTGGCTTCCAATTTTCATCTGAATTTTTATTGAAATATTGCCTGGTATCATAAGTACTTGTTTATTTTGTTTTAACTAATGTGATTATTATAAGCAACAAAAGATTGTCACACACATTACAGTGGATATGATGAGGTTAGATTAATGATACAGCTTTAATGTCTCAAATTGTCTTCCACACGCATAGCTGCTCCATGGATGAGACCCACAATAACCAGATGCTGCCTCCTTGTATCTTTTAATTCTAGTGCTGAACATAGTCCATAGTCTCATCCATGGAGCAGCTATGCGTGCGGAAGACAATTCGAGACAGGTTACTAAGGAGATATGCAAGTGTATAAAGAGCCAGGAAACTTAAATTTGAGGGCAATGTCACTCTCTTTGGTTTTGACTGACTTTTTGACAACTGTCAACATAACGTATTGGGTAGACAATGTCTTGAGTGTTAAGTTAAAAACTGGTTGTATTTTCTTAGGTGTTGCTCTGCCATTCATCAGCCCCTTCACAAAGTATTCAGCGATGATCAATTCAGCCGTGCCATACAACTATCCAGGTAAACACTGCAATGCACTGCATGTTATTCAAATTAATGCCTGTTCAGGTGTTCAGATAAATATGAAAGCTTCTTTCCCCTTTTTTTTCCTGATGCAGTCCCTGTGCGAGATGATGGAGACATGCCTGATGTCCCCGCTCATCCATGTGAACCCAAAGGAAATAACCTGGAATGGCTTAAAAACCTCTAACTTCACATTTTCACAATCAATGCCACCTGAATTCCCTTTGTTCATATCTGTCCTTACAGCTTCCCCACTTATCAATGTTCCACAATAAAGACTATTTAATTATTTTTTGTTTGTTTCATATTATTTGGTTCAGTTGCATTCAGATTGAATCAAACAGTCAGAGGGAAACTGATGTAAGTATGAGTCAGGATTAAGATTTCCATTTGATTTTACAGAGCAGATCATGCAAGTTTTGAAACTAAGCTTCAACACAACCCTGATCTTTCAGCAGGGGCTTAGCATGACTAAGCTGGAATCCGATTAACACTGTTTGAAAAATGAATTCCTGGTTTCATACCAGTGGGGATCTGCTTGCATAAGTAAGAAAGGTAACCACAGTAAACCCCTTAAAATTAAGACCTGCCATTTAATGTGGGACTTGAGATTGTTAAGGCCCGAGCACCTAACGTTGGGAGGCCCTATTGAAATTGTAAGGATTTTCTATTATTATTATTTCCCTTTGGGGGCCTAAAAAAATCATGAAACTTTGCAGGACATTCAAGGACTACGGATATTTTTGTATCCTGAAGTAATTTGAAATAGGCCTGGCAAAATGGCTCAACAGCGCCCCCTGGAACCAGCCCCAGGGTTTCTCTTTGGCCGATCTTCACAAAAATCGTAGCCCAGGTGTATCATGACCAGCCAAACAAAAAAGTCTCAAAGGGCATTATGAATGAAAATCTAAACAGGATGACCTCCCTATTGCATTAAGTGGCCATTTTTCACATTTTTGCTTTGATAGACTTGTCCCAGGGCTTTCATCAGATCAACTTCAAATTGAGATGAGTGTCATTTAAACAAGATGATGAAAAACGAGATGAAAAATTAAAAAAATGTAAAAAATTTAATTAGATTATAAAAATAAAATAATAAAGTAAGCTAGTTAGTAGGCCCTGTTCATCTATGTGCTGTTAACACACATTCGGATATAAGGTGTAAGTTTTCCACAGTAATGACCAACGTTTTCTTTCATAGAGCTTTTATTTCACAACCGGTCAATATTCAGTTTACCAGGTAAAGAATGTCTCAGTAATATCCACCATTAAAATAAAAAATATCTGCTGTAGTCATCATGATTTCACGTTGATACGATTCAGAAAACTGCCTGTTTACGTAGCATTTTGTTTTTACAGACCCACGGTCTTTTGCTTTGTCAAAACAATATTTCACTTTGGTAGAAGAGTTTTGAATTTTGGATAACTTCTGTTGTTATAGACAGTTTTCCTGCAAAGAAGGTGCTGACGAGACATCTACACATTCTTCTGCAGCATCTGCAACCTCAAAATTTTCCACCAAGATTAAATATCGTGACAAAAAGAAATCAAATAAAAGTCATACAATCACATGTTTTAAGCTCTATTTACAAGCATCGATAAGCATTAGCTCTATCTGTCATCTTTATTAATGATGCCATTCTACTCAAAGCAAATACATCTGATGTTAGAAATGATTTTCTATAAACACCTCTTGGGTGAATCTTCTGAATCGTAAAGGTGCTAAAATATCAATCAACTCAAAGCAGTTAACAGAACATAAACAAGCGTTTCAGTTTTCAATGACACAAAAGTTCCCCCCTTTGCAAGAGGCGACTACAGAGCTACAGGATGTTTTGGATTTCTCTAGTTTACCATGAACACTTGCTCTGACATTGGTCAACTTCCCCTTTTCCTTCTTCATCACTTTCATAGTTTCGTTTCCTCAAATAAAAGTCCTATCGTCTCGTCTTGGCTTTCACATCTCTCTTAAAGATTCTGCTCAGTCTGATACTCGGTAAACATATGACTAAGATTCACTTGTTAAGATTTTGAATAGCTTTAGATTTGGGACTGAAAAGGAATCGAGAAGACATTAAATCCAAAGACTAGGCAGGCAAATTTCTCATACTTAACTTTGGACCATCCACAACTACTTTCTTAAAGAAAAAATCTTCTTTCAATAATAACACCATCCAATTGTTCAACTATCAGCAGTCACAGTTTGAGGCTGTGAAGCTTTCTCGTTCTTTATTTCGTATGTTGTATTGTGTTAAATAAGTAAATTTGTCAGTAATTAATTCAGTGTTTACACTGTGAAATGATTAGCTTAGTAATATAAATCATTACATTTAAGGTAGAGCATTTTCTTATTTTGTATTTTGAGTTCAGGCAAAGTGGTAAATTAATCCAAAAATCTATATGCATAAAATACTAATATGTAACTTTACAGCAGCACAATGTGGCGTGTTAAATGTCATTAACACAGGGAGTTGTACACTCAAACAGCATTCCCCTTGTTCAGTCATTTTAAAGTAAATATCACACGAAAAATAACTAACTGTGCCATTTCTCATTTTAATAGTCTCTCTCAGCCAAAGAATAATAGTTTAAAAAAGAAATGTTGAAGAGAATTTAACAATCACTGGCATCTTCTCTAAAAATATATAATATTGTAATAGAGTAGGAGCCTGTCCTCGTCCCGTAACACTTCATTACAGTCCAGGTGAAAGTAAACCTGCTATTAGGAGCCAGTCCCTAGATCAGCTGAACGAAGAAAACTGTTGAATATATGGCACAAAAACAACATTAAACGTTAAATACAATTTCCTTGTAGAACAGTAAAAGACAGAAGAGGCTTCACAGGCTGAAACAAAGCTTATCGTGTTAGTTAGATTCAGATACAAGCTAAATACAGCCAACTTCTGTCTGATCAAAACTAGTCTAGATTTAGTTTTAATTCCCACATTTTGAATCTAATTTTAAAAGAACTTTCAGATATCACAGTGGTCTCATTTTTATTTTTCTCCTATTAAATACTTAAACAGTGAGTGGACAGCTCAGCCTTTACACATGAACCTCTTATAATTTCTGTGTTTGATTAAATTGCAATGAAAGAACATCCAGTAAAGTAAAATACTAAGAATCAACATGAACCAATGAGCTGCTTGCAGGACTGAGCTGGTTCTCTGTCGTCAGCCTCACCAAACTGGATCGCTGCTGTGGGAATCCAACACTCACTCGATGATGGGAGCCGAGCGATCGTTGGTGACTGTTTTTCTAAGTCGTATGTGGGCGAAGGGATTGGCCCTGAAAGACAGAAATCATGAGAACAAAATTAAGTTTATTATGAAAACACAGAAACACTAAAAAACTATAAGAGACTTCATGGACACACTGATGGCTTGTTACTCTAAAGACACAATGATTATGTTGTTGTTCTGTCCTTGGTTTGAAACTAGTTGGGAACCTTTGTGTGTGTCATCCCCTCTCTCGCCTAATTACCTGTCATAGCTCCTAGGTAAACTTTCAAAAAAAGCCAAAAATATGTATGAAGGACTATCCACACTAGCAAGCGAAAGCTTCTTATATCACTCAGGGGCATCTCCATGACTCTATATACAGTATGTTGGGGGACACTTAATCTGGATACGATACAGATGTCAAGATCTCCCTCGAGATTTACTCCACAACACTGGTTGGTGAAGTTCTCAGATGCAACACAAAAGCATTGTCAATAACTTTCCTTGTAAATGACAATGTTTTTAAATCTCACTGCCTCCAGGTCATGATGCAAGATTTCCCCTTACTTTCTCCTACGAGGTCATTTACAAATAAAAGCATTACCTTGGGTGGGCTGATGAAGAGGCCAATTCTGAGGTGATCTGAAACGCAGAGGAAACAATAATTATGATCAGATTCCTATTATTACTCACCATGTAGAGTGCAGCCCAAAATGAACTGTCAAAGGTTCAGTGTGTAAGATTTAGGTGAAAGGGATTTATTGGCAGGAATTGAATATAAAATAACCCAATTGATGACTTTACTAGAGGGTCCTCTCTACGGACGCCGGCAGGTTTTGTATGGGAGGAGGGGGCGGAGGGGTATTTAGCTGTAACATGCAACTTCACCACTAGATGTCACTAAATTCTACACACTGAACCTTTAAACTAAATTAAGAAAACCAACTAAGCCTGAAACTGAACCAAGCACAAAGAAAATCGAACAGACAGCCCAGCTAATATTACCTAACACAAATATAATTTCAACATTTTTGTCGCTTTTCCATTCGGCAATTACAATCAACAGTGAGGATCAGGCACATTCACTCTGACCTCTGACCTCCTACCAAAGATTTCATGCTTCTGACCTTGGTGCTGTCGGCCATGCTGTACGGGCGCGGGCGGAAGGTGCTGACCCTCTGGGGAGGAAGGGCGCGCTCCTCCTCTGACTCAGGGGTGAGGGCTGGGAGACCCGTGGACACCAGCTTGTCGAGCTGACCGGTGCTGGTGCTGTTAGCTTTAGATAAGAACAGGGAGCTACAGGGAAGGTCACAGACAGAGAGGAAAGAATACATGAGGGAAAGGAAACATGATGATCTGAGACATGGTGCTTCTGTGTGAATTCATCAACAAAGATGTTGGTGTTGGAAAGAGACACGGAAAGACTCGACGGCAAAACAATATCGCTCTTCAGAGTATGAGCTCCTGTGACATTTTGCGCGTCCGACATGACAGCGTTTGATTTATTTGGAATATGGATGGAAAATGGAGATTGTCCTATTAGTTTCAACATGAAAAAGAAAATAATTCCCAACTTTTCAACCTATTGCTGATGTATTTAGTTGTAAAAGACTGAAGGGAAACCTCAGATGTTTCGGGTTTGCTCTTCATTCACTCACCTCTCCAGGTGATCGAGCTTTATGTGGTGTGGCTGAGTGTAGGAGAAAGGGAACCAGCCTTTCCTGTGAAGGAAAGTGTTGTGTTATTTACACTGCAGCTTTATAAAGGTAAAGCACCAAGACACACACAACATCTGTCCTGACATGTCCAATCGCAAGTGGACGGTTCTTATGTGAGATCTGTGATCGGATCTCACTTCCTGCTCTATATGACAATAAACATGTACGTCAATTGTACCTGACCCTGCTGACCTCTTGTGATCGGATCACTCAGGGTGGATGTTAATACCAGGTCTGAACTGGGTTTACAGATTTCAGCTAGAGACATTCAGATTTTCCGGATTACTATGATGTTAAAGGATAAAGGTGTATGATTTTTAAAAACGTACCGTCCAGTCCGTTCATTTTGACCGTAGTGCCATCCGTCTCTGGGCTCAGAGATGAGCAGGGTGATGTCGTCACCAGGCAGGAAGTGCAGTAAGCAAGCCCCGCCCCCTCCTCCACCAGCCTCTGATGCTCCAGGACCGTGGGCAAACATGGCTTCCACACGTGTAGGTCCAGATAACGGCAGCATCCTGGGGAGACTGGAGCCTGGATAGAGACAGAAGAAGAAAATGAAGAGATCGTTGGTGATACAGACACAGAGACACAAACACAAACACAAACACACACAAACTAGATGGGCAAACTGTGTCACATGTTACCCTGAAAGCCGCCCAGCCTCATTTCACTGACAGGTCTTCTTGGCAGTGGAAGTGTTGCTGTGGCACACATGTCTCCAGCTTTCAGCAGCCAGGGATTATGTGATGGTGATGAGGTGTTGCTCCCTGCTGGTCCCACCTGTTGGTGCAGCAGCTGCACAGGAGTCATGGCCCTGGAGAGAGGAGCACTGTGAGGCAGCGGAGGGCTGTGTGGGGCGCTGTGCGGGATGGGGAGGGTCATGCCATGCAATGAGCTGCCGGCTGGTGAGATCTGGCTGAGGGACATCACCGTGGAAGGGATGAGGCTTGGGGAGAGGTTGAACGTGTTGGTGGAGAGGAGGAGGGAGCCCTGCTGGGCCGAGCCACTGGACGTGGTGGGAGTAGATGTGGCCTGGCTGGCGCTGCTGCTGGTGCTGCTGTCGGGGAGCGGGCTGACCGATGCACTGGTGCGCTGAGGTGAAGCTCCACGAGATGAACCTCCAGCAGCTCCTCCTGTGGATGGTGCAGAGCGAAAGGTCTGGGGGGAGCCCTGAGGAGGAGACGTATCACTCTGGGAGGAGGAGGGGAGCGAGCGCTGCTGCTGCTGTGAGCGACTTGAGTCTCCGTTCAAAAGAGGAGGGACCTCCTGAACAGAAAGCCGCTGAAAAACAAAGAAGGGGTAACGGTTTACTATAAAACATTAAGGTTAAAACAATTGTTTATCAATGTCCTAATAACGTTTCTATGTTTCTTCTACTTTTACATCAATGGCTTTAGTCCAGATTTTATTGCCAAATAAAATTGAGATTTATTTTTGACCTGTAAAACTGCTATTTTTGCCGAAGAACCACCAAAATGAACCATGAGATTCTTCTGTGAAAAGTCCACAGTATTAAGAATATGACCCGAACTCACCTGTTCTGGCGGAGCAGAGCCCAGCTTGGCGTGGCGGAGGACCTCGGCGATCCCAGCAGCCCCGGGGCTTTGGGGCGCGGTGTGACGCAGCAGGTTCAGAGCACGTTCCGGGAGTTTGGTCGGCTGCAAACACGACTGCTGCCAGGATGACAGTTTCTGAGAAAGAAGCTCTCTCACCTGGGTGGATTTCATTTGGATAAAAGAGAAAAACCCAGTTAAAGAGGGACGTTGTTTAACATCTCACTTCTCTAGTTTTAATTCAATCCCACTGTAGGACCAAGAAGAAATGTGTTTGTCCAGCAGCTGGGCGCAGTTATTTTTAGAGAGGATTGCAGATTAATTAATGAGCTGTGTGGGATTGACTGAAAGTACACTATAGTTACAGCTCATGGATGGGTTTTAGAAGCTTTGGGAGATCTATGAAACAGAGGAATACAAATAAGAAGCTCAAATCATTGTACAATTAAAGATACATTTACTCTTGGGTTTGGTCTTTTCAAGGAAAATGTTATGTTAAATATATAATATCACCAGACTTAAACCCCAACAAAGAAGTTTTTGTGATAAATTGTTAAAAGTGGGATTACACAAAAACAACAAAACTGATTTCCACCATGTAGGGGTGGGGCCTGGGTCTGGTAAGGACCCATCAAATTTGAGGGCGGATTAAAAGGCGCAGTCAGTCACAACTTATGAGTGTGTGAAATAAAAGTCCTCGTCTAGCAGATTTAAATGTGGTTTTCACGGGGCGACTGATGGGCCTTCTTGGAGGTATGTGAGCCTACTTTTGTGTATGTGTTCTACTTTAAACTCTGATACAAACCACTCAAGACAATCTGCATTTCACTAAGTGAAGATGAACATGTCACCTTGGAGTGGTAGTTGATGAGCAGCTTTGTGACACAACACTGTCGGTCCACCAGGAAACAGTATCGCCTCCGCTCCTCGGTGAGCGCTGACTTGTAACCCGCAGCCACCATCGTGTCCAGCTCGCCTTGGCGACGACTCATTAACTCCACAAACTGAAGATAGAGTCAGAACCAACACAATCACACACACACCCTCACATACCTAGAGTACAGTACACACGGTGACCTTTAATACACATTGTAAGGCGAGAGGAATTACATCATATCCTGCCTGTTGCACAATGATAACAAAATCCAAATCATCTAACCCTATCCCGGTGACCTTTTCTTTGATTTCTCATTTTCCAATCTAATCGTCCAAATCCTCTCGCCCTCTCGTTTCATTCATGTTTCCTCCAGTAAAACGTTTCGCTCTAAGTTGCTTGTTTTCGGAAAATAATCAGCTGAACCAGATTGTTCTTTAATCTTATTCACAGCGACCTACTTCTCACACAACTTTAAATCCTGACAGAGATGTTTAGGTCCGATGTGTTTGAAGGATTTGACAAATGAAAGAGGTCACTGTGTTACTTACTACTTATGTATTGTGTAAGAGTTAAGCTCCCGGGGCTTCACTCACCTGCATCTCTCGGTCTCCATATTTGTTGGGGTGACGGCTGGCCTGACTCTTCCTGCGGAGCTTCTTGAGCTGAGACTGGCAGCGCTCGATGGACTCCGACTTCGACCTGCGCTCACTCTGGTACTTCTTCAGAGTGGCCTGATGGAAACGTGCGGTCAGTCAAAAGATTCACTGGGATTTACTCATGCACAGAATGAATGAAACCACAGCTTAGTGTTAAGATTTAGGTATAGATTTTCCAAAACCATTTTCCGTCCACTTTATATAAATTGTTTTATTACATTTTTTTTAGCAATAAACACATTGAATTTAAACAATTATTCTAATGCAGTTATGTAAGTTACATTGCTGAAAATGAGCTTGACACGATAAAAAGAAAAAGTTTGCCATCCAGTAATGTTAAATCAACTATTTTTAATTTGGTAAGAATCCTGCTTTTCTCACAATCCCTTAAAAGTGTGTTTCAAGAGAACGTGTAATATGAGTGTGTGATATTTCCTCTCAACCTACTGTGAGGTACTTGATGTCCAGCTCCAGTTTATGCTCCAACTGGGAAAGCAGCTCAGAGTGAAACAGTTTCAACTGTTGATGAAAAGAGACACAGAGCAGCATCGTGAATGAAATGTGTTTGTGCAGAAACGTTTGTGTGGAAGGTGATGAGAGTCCTGGGACGTTGTGTCAGACCAGAGGACAACATGGCCGCCCAGGATGACCTTTTAAACAAGTGTCATGATGCCTTCATTGGAGTTTAAATCACAATTTCAATGTTTAACCTGAAACCAAGTAGCTCATTGTTTAGATACACGGATGCAGACGGTCTTACCACGTCCTCCAGCTGCACCTGAATCTGTCTGTGCACCTCGGCCATCTGAAACAGCGTGTCCCCTGTGGGGAGCAGCAGTGAAGGCGTCAGAATCACAGGATTGGGAATGAAAATCAACTCAATGTGTTAAAGTGCCTCTAATAACGTGTGTGTGTGTGTGTGTGTGGAAATTAGAGCCAAATGCTGCACGCTCACAATCATCGTTGATCGACATCGACACACGAGAAGCAAACACACAAACAGGGAATAAAACTGCTTTGACACAGTTTCTGGTTTGGAGAGTGGCCTCCCTCGGTCACACAGCACTGTAGTATGTGGTGGCTGGCATCTCGCCCTCCGACACTCTTGCCTGCCTCCCCCGCTGTTTTCAGCATTACAATGAGATCATGTGGTGTTGTTAATCTCCCAACAATGACCCCACTCTCTCCTCTTCCCCTCCGTTCTCTCTCCCTCTCTCTATATATTTCCTCGTTTCCCTCTCGTCTTCATCTGGCTGTCACACAGGGAACTTTATCAGGTCTATAGCCGATTAATTTATTTCAGTTTCCCCTCAGCTCGGTCCTCTCTCCACCAGCCGACCTCCCCTCCCACTCACCCAGCTCTTTGGAGCCTTGGCTGTCGCTCGCGAGTTCACCCAGTTTCACCAGGGCGTCAAAGTAGCCCTTGGCAGCCAACGTTACTCCTGAGGAAGAGAGCGAATTTCAAGGGGAAACAAAAAGAAGAATCATCAGTGATTTAAACCTTCCTCCATGGGATTCTGAAATGCAGCCATGACAGCAAATCAGAGTCCTGCAGGATATGGATTGAGCTGTGTTCTTCTGACCTGTCAGGGCCTTTTCATAGTGCTTCCCCATCGTCACAAAGTTCTTCAGACTGGGGTTGAACTGGTCCAAAATCCCCTGTTGGCAAAGACACAGGTTTAATAATGGACAGTTCAGGACACACAAGTCTAAAAAGGTGTTTCTACATTTTTTAATATTTAACGGCAGGGATTTACCTTGTAGACATTTTCCGTCATCTTGTTCACCTCTTCAGTTCGAGACATTTTTCTTCTCTCACGCTTCTGACACTTTGTGCGTTAGTATCGTCTCTTCCTCCTGTTGTCGTCGTTGTTGTTCGGGGTCCTACGCTTTAGAGTCAACACAAATCTCCTAAAATAAAAAGAATAGAAAAAGAAAAGAATAGAACTTTACTGTCCGTTGAAATGTTTTCGAGAGTGCGAGATTTGAGATGCTTAAAGCCACTGAACCATCACAACAAGCCATGAGAGGGTCGCACCATCTTCAGTTCTGTGTGAGGGGAGTGGTTTTATTTTCTCATGAATCCCATCACCTCAGCTGCCGGATTCTACATTATCGCTTCACAACATTTTGACAACCCAAATATTTCTCCTAGATTTGTGTGCCAGGCGACTTGTATCGTTTCAGATAAGAACAATGGGGTCCCCGGGTCCAAGTCCCAGGTGTCAGAGCCCTGAACAAACACATGACGAGGATGTTTCCTCGGCAGAGGGGACGATCAAGATGGGAGGGGGATCGCTCCGGGGTCAGAAGATTTCCATTCTGGGTTTGATGGCAAAAGACTCAGCTGAGCAGCTCGGCTCAACTTTCCCTGTGCAGCCCTCTTTTGTTGTCGCAGCGAGATTACAGAGAAAACGTTGACCTAGATCAACTAATGGTATATGACACAGAGAAAACAGTTCCAGACTCTTGCTCATTAAGGCCACCCCGGTCTGTAATTGTGCCTGTGTGAGTCTGCAGCATAAGACAGAGAAGTGTGGCCACTGTGCAAACTGTTTATTAAAACTTATTTCAAAGGCTTTAATAACCGTGCACATGCTTTAAAATGATGATGAAGGGACATATTGACCCTGGTAACACACATTTATGTGTTTATATCTGGGCTGAGCGTGGTTCACTTGCAGGAAATAAAGTGCTGTTTGTTTCAGGATGCAGCAGGAACAGTCTGCAGGTGGTTGGGGAGCTGATACAGAAGGTGCATTCATGTGGTTTGAGTGGATGTAAACACAGCATGGAGGAGACACACTCAAATTATAAAAATCTTCTTTGCTGTTTAAAGGATCGTGCATGTAGGGAGCTGGCACAATGAATCTGTAAATCCATTAGTTGATCAGCAGAACAATACATTGATTTGGCATTGATGGGAACTTTCAAGCAAAATGCACTTAGATAAATAAAATTTGTTTGTTTCTTTAATCATAGTAACAAGCCCAATTTTGTGGGTTTGCAGTAGTGATGGTAAACTGGAAGCTTTTGGGTTTGACAAAACAAGATGTTCAATAATTTCAGACACCATCATTACCAATAAAAGTAAAAGATGCTTTGTGCTTTCTTGTAAGTTTCCTGCACGATTTCTGCGCTTTTATTGTTTCAATGTTGTTCTTTTCTTATTTTATATCTTTTTCTTTTATCTGTTTTTTTCAAGTTTCAAGTTTTGATTGTCATAAGCAGTTAACCCAATGGAAGGTGTTGGACAAGAAGAAACCGGGTGAGCTCAGCATTGCAATAGTTAAATTAAAATTTGTATTAAAATAAAATCAAGAGCAAAAGAGCTCACTATAATATATCTAAATATATTCATTGCATAGCTGTGAATGATCTAGCTCTTCACTGATTTGCGAGCCTTGCACATTTGCACCTTGTAACTCTGGTTTTGAAAGACGCTTTAGAAGTAAACCATTCTACTTGAAATGCTGCTACATGTTGGCTTCTCCTCTCATTTCTCTCAGGATCGACCCCTGCGTGATGCTGCAGCTACTCGAGTCCTCTGGTGTTAAATGAACCTCGTCTCCCTCTCATTTCAACACCGACACCCGAGACTAGACCAGTGCGGTCTTTTAAACTCACTTCAGCACGTGCAAAACCCCCGAATAGCGACTGGATGTGAATGAAAGCCAGTGGAAGGCAGACGGCTCGATGCACAGTGGAGCGGTTATCCTCGCTCTGCCATTAGTCCGCTCATGCAGCTACCTGTTGATCTCCCCGCTTCCCACACGCAGAAACAAATAACTCAGCTAACTGATGTTTAAATAAATGAAAAGTAGAGAAAGTTACATACCTTTCCTGATCTCATTGTCGGGAACCATAAAGACTTCCTGCGGGTCTTTGAGAGTTTAATGAAGACAGGAAGGAGAACACCCCCCTCCCCTCTCTTTTCTTCCTATTAGACTACTTTCCCTCTCGGTGGGTTAGTGGGGGGTTGTTTCATCCAGCAGGCACTAAATCTCAGCTGCCCTCCACCCCTCTTTCACATGGCCCTCTCTCTCTCTCTCTCTCTCTCTCTCTCTCTCTCTCTCTCTCTCTCTCTCTCTCACACTCCCTCTCTCTCTCTCTCTATTCCATGCAGGAATCGGGGTCAGATATGTGGGAGCCGCTCAGTACCTCTCCTCATTACTGAGCCGATTATCAACATGCCTTCACAAAAACCGGCCAGGAAGAAAAAAAAGAGGAAAATACCGACAGATCCAAACCACAGCCTCCCAGTCTGAGTGCACCTCTCTCTGCCTCCCTCCCTCTCTCCCTCTCCCTCACTCTCACTCTCTCACTCGGGTAGAATAACAATGAGCTGACGGGAGCTGGTCTGAATAGCAGCAGCAGCAACAGCGAGAGGAGAATAATGACTTGAACTTTTCCAGCCCAAAGACAGAGCAGACCTATCACTGGCCTACATCCACCGGAGCCATCACGCATTCCTGCTCCCCATTCTCATAGAGGAGGAGGAGGAGGAGGAGGAGGAGGAGGCCCTGCATCCACACAGCCCTCTTCATCAACTGCAGCAGACTTTAAAGGCGGACATAGACATTCAGATGAGAGTTTAAAGGGAGAGTCCACAAAACGTTTTTTTAGCTTCAAGGGTAAAAAGCGTTTCAGCCATATCTAATACAGTTGAAGTAATTGGTGACTGATTGTCATAAGCTCTTAATTAACAGGTCAGATGTTATTATTTTTTCTCCTATACTACAGATGTGGAAATGTTTCTAAAACCCCAAAATAAAGTAAAATGATCATACTTGTAAAAACCTGGTATTGTCAATTTGAACTGTTGTAATTATTCCATGAACTGCCAGAGAATTTATACTATTACAATAACAATATATGAACAGTATAATTAATTTTAAGGGCTGAAACTTATTCGTTTATTTCCTATCATGTAAACAGGACTCAGTGTTGAAGTTAGTTTGATTCTCTGTCCTCAGAGCTGAACTCGGACTAAACGTGTCTTTAAATACTAATATTTCCTACTGACCATCAAATCACCTGCTGGAGTTTCAGGTGATGCTATTTTGTGCTGCAGTAGCAAGTTTTTCCCACAAGATGGCGACAGCGTGACACGACTTCCTGTGACTCTTCCCCTGCAGGAGACAGAACATCCAGTGTGGTGCAACCCTGTACAAACAGTCTATGGCTGCAACAGGTGCAGTGTCACTCTGCTGCAACAGTAAATGTGTGTGTTGAAGACCAGCACGTGCAGGCAAACACAAACATACACATGTAATAAATAACACAGGTAATGATTGTTTTTTCTATTTATTGTACTTGTATTGTTATTATAGCTTTTCAAATCTAGTTTATGGTATTTCATTGTCAGTATTTTTATTTGTTTCATCTTATTCTTGGCTCATGACTCAGTTGTGAAGCACCTTGAGGTGCACTAACCTGTGTGGAAGCTGCCATACACGCTGATACACTGAAATGTTTTTTAACTAAAACTAGTGGTTGAAACTTCCATCACATTTTTGTTAACTAGGCAGTAATGAGACATAGGGAGGAAGCTGCAGTCCCAGAGTCAGTGCAGGAACTTTAACACCTCACCTCTGATGATCACCTCAGTAATCCTCCAAATGAACACACCTCCTGTAATCAGTCTGCTTTAACTTTATTTCCATCCATCTGCTCTGACTGTTCAGTGGGTCGATTACACATTTTATTTTCAGCTTAAACATTAGGACACATTTTCTGTTAAGTGTCTGTATTTTTTCTACCATCAGCCTAGAAGTCAGGTTTTTAATCAGACCCCCAGAGGCCTGAGGGGGGACAGTGGCCGACATATGCCAGTGTGTCTAATGCGAATATAAGAATAAGCGTTTGTCCTGTAATCATTGAGTAGCCTCCATTTATTGTGTGCTGTGTGATTTATCTTGACCTAAAAGCAGCCATCTGCTGTCCCGCCACCGCCTCACTGGCTGTCAGTCAGTCGAGGACTTAACCAGGGCAATTACTCCCGTGCTGAGATCTAGGTGAGCCGTGTGACGTCTTAACGGAGGAGCCGAGGCCAATGCTCGTGTCCAGTTTGATGGAGTAAAGACTAGGAGGGGGGGGGGGGGATGTAAGTGTTTGCTGGCTTTGTCAGAAAAATTGTTGTTTAATTCAATTAAGATCAGAACAAAATTTCAAGGAACAAGTAAAGATGGACGAGTGGTGAGTAAGATGCAAAGAGGTAAATGTTAAGACAGGAAAAGAGGTGGGGTCTTCCCTGAAAAGAAACACAACAAAGAGGAAGGAGAGGAGGAGAGGAGGAGAAAGAGAAGCGAGGGGAGGAGAGGTAGAGTAAAAGAGGGAGGGAGAGGAGGAGTTGAGTAAATCTCTCAATCAGATCAGTGTGTGAGATGGACTAACACACAACCTGCACTCAGACTCTAAGGTGAGGATGCTTTTCATATTAATGCAACGGAAACAGTGTGATGAATGTTGTCTTATATTATATTTAACTTTTCAATAAATTACTTCAGTAACTGCGATGAGATGTGTCAAGGAGGAGCCAGTGTTCCTGTGCTGTTTAAATTAGAGCCAAATAAAATGCAAAGTTTTCTAGTTGAGAGAATAAAATGTATTTATAGATGTGGACTTTGTGTTCAGATCAGCTCAACAGGTGTCAGTTTGCAGAGGAAAGACCAGCACCATGTTTTAGATGTGTAATTGCTGATGGAAGCATTTCTTAATTTACTTACATTCTCGGCTGCATGTAACTTTGCTGTTGAGGGATCTCGGTCACATCTGAGTGAATTGCGTTGCACCTACTTTTGTGTTTCCTGTTGTTTTTTAAAAGCTGAAATAGTTTTTATTTTTCTCCATGTTTGTTTTAATATGGGTTTTTATTCTGTCCTGTTTGATGAGGAGCCCTGTAGTTAAAATGTAATGTTTTTTATAGACGACAACATAAAAATGGGTTAGGGTTAGGGTTAACAACCAAAGACAAAAGGGTTTAACAATTTCAGAACGTTGATACAATACATTTTATTATTTGTTACATCAAAGTAAGACCTTTGAATAAACCAATTAGACATATTTCAGTATCCTGCTCTTAAATAAACCACAAACCAGTGTCATCGTTTCTGTTCAATTTGGCTTCTGATGGCACAGACAGATAACTAACAAAGAGCATTTGTATATATTTTTTTGATAAAACATACATAAATACATAACATTTTGTGTAATATTTTATTGTTCTTTAACATGTAACCAAAAAATGCAATTTTATTTATTTGTTACTCTTGAAAATGCCACATGGTATAGCAGTGTTAAAAATAAATCTATGAACAGTTCATCAACAAGTCTATTGCTGTGGCATCACCCATTTCAATGTTAGGTATGTCAAGGTCATTTGATACAAGAATACGAAGCAGACGATAAATCAGCAGCAGTGGCTTTTGGATTCAAGACTTGTTTGGTTAAAGAGTTTCAACTCATGGTTGTTGAACTTCCTGCAGAGCTAATGATGCCGACATTAATCCCATAATGCACTGGGATGATTGTAGTTTTGACTTCTTCTTTTCTATGTCCAGTAAGAATCTCTTTGTTTACAAATGGAAAGTGCTTCATTTTATCAGAGGGAACCATGTTTTAATCACAGGGCTGACTGCTGCAGGCAGATTTTAATTTGGAACTAATGGCACTACTTAAATATCCACCTCGACCATATGGTGCAGGGACGGGGCACGACCCTGGTGTTCACCATGGATTACTTAACACACATTCACAGCAATGTGCAGGGCCGAGGACGCTCTCTTATCTCTGGCTAAGGAAGCACAACAACTGTTTGCAATTAGATTAATTGAGGGACCTGTAGGGGGTAATAAACTCAGGGCTAAATAGTGGAGATTGGGTGTGACACGGTTCTGTGCTTCGACCATCTGTCTCTCCTCCCTAAGCCCCGCACAGCACAACAAGAGCTGCAGAGACAAGACAGGTTTGTTACAGAGGCCGTTTCACCGTCAGTCACTGTGCAGAGATGCTTCTCAAATAAATAAAATAGGTTTCTGATGCTCTTTATAATGTTAAATAATCAAATCAGTTTTTATATTGGTGTTTGTGTTTATTTCTGTGAAGGCAAATTGAGTGTAAGCATAAGCATTTTCACTCTGTTTTATTATTGATAAAGTTCAGTAAGTCCTGAGTATGTATGAACCACTCACACACACACACACACACACACACACAAACACACACAAACATACATACACAACGTAAAGGCCACTCGCTATAAGCAGCAGGTGGTCACTGAGGTTTAGAGGCCGGATCACGTGCCTGCCATTTGAAAATGCCGACCATGTATAATGAAGGACAGGTCACAGTTACAGATAGGTCAGTCACCCTGTGCGATCCCTGGTTCATAAAGCTCACTAATACATTAATATCTGGAAATGCATCAGGGCTGAACTGTCACTGTATCAGATTTTTACCATCGTCTGAATCAAATCCAGAGTCAACTCAAGAATTCATCATTCAATAATAAATAATATGCTGGGTCCCTCTATGAACCTTTACTGAAGCCACCAGACTGGCAGAAGCCTTGACTCTGGTCTGGTCAGGATGTCCGGCCTCTGATTCAGACTAATCCCAGTCTGGGGCAGCCTCTGCTTGTTTTGGCACTGGTCCACACTGTGTAAGTTGCAGGTCAGACGGAGTGAGCGGGGATGTCACGCTGAGGCGTTCAACCACCGTTACGTCCTGCGGAGAACTGAAAACCCTATATATCTGTCGCCCTGGTCAAGAAATTAACCTACATGCAGTCTGATGTGTTTAAGGAATCACTTAAACACATCACACTATAACTACAGTAAAAAGCAAAGTGAGATATTTGAAAATAATTAAAACCACCACAACTGCAGACTTTTGGGCTTCTTTAAGGTACAGGTGCAGACTCTTAACCCCCCCCCCCCCCCCCCCCCCTTGTGAATTACCTTTATGTAAGATCTCATGTTTTGTCTTCCAGGTTTATTCGGTTCTTCAGTGACAGATACAAAAACAGGAAACTCAGAGTTAAAAGAAATTCTCTAGCAGAAAAAGAGAAGATAAAACAGTTGGATCCATTCTTCACAGATGAGTGGATACTTGGAGAACTCTCTCATCTTGCTTCCTGATGTCGCCTTTTCAACGTCTTTACTGCAACTGGCATCGCACGTTTTGAAATCAAGCCGAGCTCCATAGTGTTTGTGGCTGAACTGTGGACGGAGATGATGAGGAACCCTCAGTCTCTTCACCTCTACCTTGTTCCCATTGTGTTGTCTCTACTTTCACTCCTCCTTTGTCGAGCGTCTGCCACTACAGGCTCCGACTATGACTACAGAGGCCAACCCCGCTTCGTTTGCACCCCTCTGCCCGTGGACGCAGACCCTGCCTGCTTCCCCACGGCGGCTCCGAGCTCTGGTCCGACAGGGCCAGGTTATCAAAATGCACCTCCTGCTGGATGGTGGGGGGCGAGCGATGAGGCCAAAGCCACCATCCTCCACCTGAGGGAGAGCCTTGTGAGGCAGAAAGAGACCATCCTGGACCAGAGGGAGACCATAAGGGAGCTGACGGCCAAGCTCGCCCTGTGCGAGGGCTTCGGCCGCGGGGGGGCGCCTCACGACTCCCACCACAGCACAGCCTCCAACTCCCACCACGTAGAGGCGGTCGGCCATCACACTGACCACGGGCACCATAGCAACCAGCAGGCTCACCATGGGAACAGCAACCTCATACCAGACTCGCCCCACCGCCCCTCTGCAGGGGGCCAAGGCTCTGATGGAGGTCACAGCAGCAACAACCAGGGGAAGGATAAACACGTGGCACCGGGGGACATCTCATCGTCCCCAGAGCAGATGGAGAGGATGCTGCAGGCGCTGAAGGAGAGGCTGGACAACTTACAGGTGAGAAGCAAAACTTTTTCAATTTTGTAATCCGCAAATAATATCGACAGAACTACAGAAAAGGAACGCACGTGTATATAAAAAACACAACTTGTAGTAAAAATATATTAGGGTGGAGAAAGGGGCTTGTGATGCAAGAAAGCTTTTTCTTGTCACTAATGCTGTCGTCAGCGGATTGTGTGTCGATTAAACAAATCCCAAAGTAGTGTGTCTGCTAATCCTTAAGACATAGGAACAATGAATTGCTTAAGCTCATAAAGCCACTCTCTACAATGGCAAGAGAGACACTTTGAAGTCCCTCGGTGGGGGGATTGAAGGTGGGTGGATTGAAGGGGGGGGGGGGGGGGGCTCAGGGCAGCCACAGGCTCAGAGGTGTACGTCACAGATGAAGATGATTGATTTAAGTTGTAGATGGTATCTGAAGGTTTTCCAGCCTGGATTTCTCTAAAGTTACCTGAAGTGTTGACTCTCCTGGTGAATCTAAGTGTTCTGCTCTGTCTCCCCCGTCTTTGAGTGGTGATGGCAGATAGATGTCAGGGGCTGTAGCGTGTGAGTGCGTGTGTCGCTGGTGTGGCACGGGTCTAAGATCAGCAGTAATTATGGTGATCTCCCTTGACAGACTAGTAATCAGGGCATGTAGCTGAACAAAGCCTGGATTACCTGAGAAGGAGAAACAGAGGCAGACCCAGGAAGATACAATGAATGTTAGAAGGATGACAAAGTAAACCTGATTGCTGCTTTGACAGAAACAAGATGATTAGTGGCTGTAAATCACAGGCAAAATGCACACAAGTGTTTTCAGAGGTGACAACCAGCACGTTCGATTCCCTGATGCCAGTTTGACTCTCGGCCAAAGCAGCTCAGAGGTCCTCTCAGTTTACTGGCTGTTAAACTGTCTGTTGCCAGTAGGAATCACAGGAGCTTAGGTGACAGGAAATACTCAAGACTTCACCTCTGCTCTCCTCTGATCTCCCTCTGCAGAAGAGGAACACGTCCATCGCCTACTCCAGCTCCCTGAAGGAGCTGCTGCAGAGGAAGATCAGCACTCTGGAGGAGCAGCTGCAGCATCGCACCGCCGCCCTCAACAGCCCCGAGCACCACGAGGACGCCGACCATCACGAGGACGGACACACAAGTGACCACAGCGACGACCACAACGACGCACACCACGATGACCACGACGACAGCGGGAACCACGCCGACCACTACGAGGACAGCCACAATGATGACCACCACGATGCAGATGGTCATCATGACGACCATGATGTAGACCGCCACCATGATGATGATGATGAAGATGATGATGATGACCATGACAGTAATGAAGCAGATAGTCACGGTTACCTCCCACACACAGGATACAGAGCCCCAGGCCCTCGAACTGGTTTACACTCCAGTAAACTGGAGTCGGTGCTCAACCAGCTGCACCTCACAGGTACACAACTTACACACACAGTGACAATAACAACAAATGAGTCACATCAAGGTCCTGTTAATGAGGGTTAGTATTCATGTTACCAGTATAAAGTTTTCTTTTATTAGGTACATCACTCCAGCTCATTTTCATCTGTTTATTTCAATGGTTATCTTATTAAATGTTAAAGAAGATAGTTTGTAACTGACAAACAAATGTCACAACTGAAAAAGTCAATACCAGATAATAAATGTCAAACTACTTTTTGCAACAATCTGTGTCGCAATTTCACGACAACTATGAAAACTAAATTGGCTGAGGAAGATCATGTGACACGATGGAAAGCTCCAGACTAGAGCAGATAACCTTGAGCTGAGACTGCTCTTTCCAGGAATGACCTTATGTTTCCTTTAAACCAGGTTCCAGCAACACGCAATCCCTGAGTCCTGATGCCTTCCAGATCAGCTTCCCCATGAGAACTAATTACATGTACGGGCGGCTGAAGAAGACTCTGCTGCAGGAGATCTTCGCTCTGACTCTGTGTCTCTGGATGAAGGCCGGCGCTGGAGGCAGCCTGGGGACGCCCTTCTCTTACTCTGCCCCGGGACAGGCCAACGAACTGGTGCTGATTGAGTGGGGGGACAACCCCTTAGAGCTGCTGATCGACGACAAGGTGAGGGGAGGGAACGATGGACTAGAACTCGGAGCTACAGTGAACACATTCAAACGAGATGTTACTCTAGGACGGTTTGAAAGAGTCTCACCTCTCTGTCTCGTACGCAGGCGGTGACGTTGCCCCTGTCTGTGAGTGACGGGAAGTGGCACCATGTGTGTGTGACCTGGTCGACCCGGGACGGACAGTGGGAGGCCTACCAGGACGGGGTGCAGAGAGGGTCCGGGATCAATCTGTCTCCCTGGCGCCCCATCAGACCTGGAGGGGTCTTCATCCTCGGACAGGAACAGGTAAAGAGCATAGACAGCACACAGACAGAGGAAGTTATTTATTTTGAAGATGCAGAGAAACCTTTACAGTCAAAAATGATACGTGCCGGTGAGAAAGTTCAGTTTTTAAATACATCAAATAAAATGTAGTGAATATACTGACTTCCCTGCATTTTTTATAATATTGATGCAAATGGTCAAACTGTCACATAAAGGTTTTAAAAATAAGGTATGACTCTTCCCGTGCCTCTGTCCCACAGGACACACTGGGGGGTCGTTTCGACGCCACTCAGTCATACGTGGGTGAGATGGCCGACCTCCACCTGTGGTCGAACGTCCTGAGCGCCAGTGACATCTACAGCCTGGCGTCCTGCGGCAGCTACCTGAGAGGAGACGTCATCGCCTGGTCCGACACTGACGTGGAGCTTCACGGGGGCGTCGCCAGATACCCCTTTGACCCCTGTCACTGACCGGCCAATGAAGAAACAAACTGGGGGGGGGGGGGGCTAAAATATAATGAGAATAACTGATATAGAAACAACAGAGAGTGAAGATGGTGTGTGAATGAAACGACAGTCCCATAGGACGGGATGATCCCTCAACTCCTTCACTCTTTCAATCATTGCCTTGATTTCAACTTCATAGGTGACAAACATAAAAATGTAAAAAACAGACTGATCTGTGTTGACAGACGGTGTGTAGGAGCTGTGGTGCTTCTGGATCTTAGCGACTGACCATAATCGAATGTGTTCATAAACTAGGGTCGTTTTCAAACAGATAAGTGCTGTATGTGACATATTGTCATGTTGTTAATAAGACTGTGGGGTCTGTGGTCACGATCACAGACCTTTCGTGAGTTCTGTGGTGGTGAAGTGACCAAATGTAATCTTGTAAGTAGGATACTGATAGAAATCCTTTTTCTACTCTGGATTCTCTTTTTTCTGAAAAGGTTTCCACTGACGACATACAGCTAATTTACCAAAGACACTGTAGAATTACTGATTTTATGATCTATAGATAGACTGTTGGTTTTGAGAGAAATAATGAGAAGTCAGTCACATTTTGTGCTTTACAGAATCTGCTGGTTTTTACATTTAATAGAGGGACTATATTTACATTATTAATACATGGTTTCTTGTCAAATTTTATACTGCATAAGAGCTTCATTAAAAAAAGTTTACAAGATCTTTTAAAAGCTTTTATACATTCTACAATGCTAAACAGAGCATTGACATTTCTCATTATATCTTGATTCGATTAACATGTGATTTGAACTTGAAATCTGACTGATATGTTTTGTGTAATAAGGTCATTGCTCTGTGGGTTTTCTTATTTTCTGGAACGATTTGTTACTGTTCTGTACAAAAAGCGCTTAATTCCAGCCACGTTAGAACATTGATGTTATGTTACGGTTTTGTCTTATTTTGTAAATGTAAATAAAAATGTGAAAGATAGGTCTTTGTTTTTCATTCTTGGTAGAGTTCAGCTTGTGGTGACAGGTTCTCTGTTCGGCTATGTATTGATTATCACAGTTATAATCTATCAGGGGGTTCTGAGGAAATTTCAAGACTCACCACATTGAAGAAGACATCCAGCAAAAAGTTTGCTACTACAACTGCAAAGGTCCAAAATATACTGAACTAATGCAACTTAATATGCAAATGAAAAACACTTCATCACACAGATTAAATAGCGGACACAAATAAAGCCACCAGTCGTCATCTCTGTTCACCGTTTATTGTTACACAGTAGTTTTCTGGCACCAATGAATCGTGGTTTTCCTTTTGCTACATTTACAGATGATCTATCCATCTTCACCTCACAGTAAATAAAAATAAATAAATACAAAACAAAAGGTGTTTTTTCGTAAAGAGGTGACTCTGGCGGTCAAAGGAATCTGAGACAGAGGACCGGTTTTGGTTGGATTCATTTCTGTGTTGGTTCTGTTGTTATAAAGGAAACATTAAGTGTCCAGACAGTTAGTGTTTTTGGCAACTTTGCACTTCAAGAATACCCAGAAGGTGGAGGCCTACAGACACCCCATGTGCTCTGTGCACTAACATTGCTGTACAAGTAGGCCTTCAGGTCAGTTTGATGAAGTGGGAGAGTAAAAGGCAATCATTGATCTGTGCTCCAATGACAAATCACTGGCTGCGTCTTTAAAAAAAAAGGTGGAAATATTTCGATCACACAGAAAAGAGCCCGTTCAGCTTCATGCGACACAATCTATCAGATGACCTAATACAGAAACTGTTGCGGCTACAGCTGGAACTGCCCAGCAGATGGCGTTGTACATTTCAACACAGTTCATGAGTCATCCATCCGCATATTGCAGTGTGCATGTATGTGTGTCTCTGTTGGACCACCAGTAGAGGGCGCTACACAGTACCGGAGTTGTATGTCAGTCAAAGTCACAGCATTTTCTTCAAAATGCTAAAATTGATAAAGTGCAGTAGATAATTGTTCCTACCATCTAAAAATGCCAACTTCAATAAACTACCAGAAATAACAGTTTATGAACTGGAAGTCAAGCAAATCTATCACTGGACACAAAGCTTAACTTGTTAGTGATTCATTACATCTGAATAATTTTACTATCAAGTAATGAATCAAAGATTATTAGTGTTCCTTGTTTTTTCTTCTGTTCGTTTTTATCACTGTAATATGGTTTAAAATTGCAGGAAAGCAGGCAGCCAATGGTATAAAAACATTACTTTAACAGACAGTGAGAGTAATTTCTGTTTGTGCTTTACTGAGTCTGATTTACATCAAGATCTGGAACTAAATCAGACCACATCTCCCAATTATCTTTTCTAAAGAAACTAATAAAAGTGACAATTTACTTTAGGCATAAATCCGCCTCCACATTAAAAGCAGTTTGTCTAAGTCAACAGGGAACACTAACACTTTTCAAATCAGTGCACTAGCATGATCAGCGACACATCGGTGACTACAACCGATGCCTCCGTTTATCAACATGCAGGTCTACAGTAGCTCGTACAAAAATCAGAATTTAACAAAAGATAAAGAATAAATTAAATCATTTCTATGTGTATCGTAAACAAATATGCTAACATCTATTTACAAAAAGTATACATTGTAATGAGCTGCCTTTGTGATTCATGAAACTCGCGAAAGCGGACAGATCTGGCTCTAAGGGATGTTATTACTAGAGGGAGAGAGAGAGAGTTCAGTGGTTGTCTAGTAGTGCTGAACAAGCAGGAAATGGTTTATGGCATGCTGCGAGGTTAAATATGAGAGGACATGATGATAACTGTTCACTATAGTGTTATAAAAGGAATCGATAACAAAGACCCGGACTGGGTTTCTATTTCACTGGTTTTCAGACATGCTGAAGAAAATATACAAGTTTTCTCTGTGAGCTGAAAGCAGCGGTTAGCAAGAAGACTAACTACTTGAAAGACCAGCGTGTAGGATTTACCACCATCTAGTGGTGAGATTGCAACCAGAATTATACCCCACCTGTCACCCTTCCCTTTAAAAGCATGCAAGAGAATCGTAAGTGGCCCTAAACAAGAAAGGTCACATCCAGAGCTGTTGTTCAGTTTGTCTTTTTCGACTACTGTAGAAACATGATGATGCAACATGGAGAAAATGTGCGGAAAAGACTGTCTCTGTAGCTGTGAAGGAGCCAACCTATATAAATCCTAGTGTCAGGTGATCATACACAAATGAAAACATACTTGTGAATATTATCTTAATTTATACCAACATATTCCCTCTAAATCCTACACACTGGTCCTTTAATACTTAAGTGATTTTTTTTGTCTCAAGGAGCAATCGTATCTTAAGATCATCAGCAGCCTGGTGATATGATCAGTGCCATTTTCCTCACATATTGGTAACAGTGTATAAGAGCCGATATTACGATGGACAGATGTATCGTGTATCTAAAGCCGTTGAGTAATGGTCACATCTCAGAAATCCAAAATCATTTGCTGCTTTTGTTTTCCTCCTTCCTGACCAAATGAAACTGGATGTAGTGTGTTTGAATAGTGAATTCACATTTTGTCTGTGTCAAGCACTATCAAGAAAGGCAATTTCTCATTTAGGCAGCAATCATCCAATTGAAAGAAGAATTCATGACAACTGAAGCTGCTTGCTACCCTGAATAAAACCATAATCACACTAACAGGGACTTTTTAGATTGAGAATCCTATAGATGCTGCAAAGCCAATGAAATACACAAATATGAGATGGCTTCCATTAGGCATGCACCAATAGCCATAAGAATTTCTGCAGAGCAAATTTGTAAATTAACTGTGTAGAGGAAATAGTACCTATACAAGATTCTTAAAATGGACCAAGACAACCATAAATTATGGAAATCTTAGCCTTTTTTAAGAAATGGCCTGCATTAGTGTGAATATGGCTTATGACTTGTTTCACAGTTTAATGAAATGCTGAATGAGAGATGTGGTGAGAGGACAGGAAAGGAGTGTTGTGGCTGTAGTGTGTTCAATTGAATATAACAGCAGTAGCATCAAGAACTAAGATAACAAGCAGCATTAGTGGATGAGCTCTTCACTCTGGATGCATGAGGGAAGGTGGGAAAACAAAACCTGCGACTGCAGGTAGCAAAGAGCAGAGAAAAAAACGCATCCCATGTTGGAAGGAGAGATGTGAAGCACAGAGGAAGACGGAGTGAAAGAAGGGCATCGTTTACGGTTGTTCCTCCTTCTTCTTCAGTGATATACGTTTCTTCCTTGCTGCGAGCATTTCATAGAAGGGATCCACACTGACGGCAGATCTAGACAGAGGACAAAGAAACACTGGTGAGGGAGGTGGATGATTACATGAGCATTTAGGTGCTTGTACCATCCAGGCAGTGGGTGGGGAAAGGAAATAAATGTTCTATTTACGTACTTGATGCTATGGATCCACTCATCCTTCTCCTCAGGTGTGGGGGCGGAGATGCGATAAACATTATGGTTCCCCTCCACCACTCTCCCATCAGCCTCTGTCTTACAAGCCTTAATCAGCTGACCGCGGTTGTTGGGGATGTACAATTCAAAGCAGTTCTTTTGGGAGAAGGAGAAGGAAACTTTTAACAATTATGATACTGAGACTTTGGTATAAAGTAAAACAGGACAGTAAACGTACTGGTTTCCTTGGATCTTCCACCTCACGGATACTTAGGTTTTCCAAGGGAATTATACCTCGTGGCTCCTTATCCTGTTAATGAAACACAAACAAAACTCCTTTTTTAAATTCAGGCCCAAGAGGACTCTAAGCAAATTAAAACACACACACTTAATTCAGAGGCAATGTGACAAACCAGGTTAAATAACTAATCCCCTTTCTTATTAAATTAATGTACTCTCAATACATATGTATGTATTATGTCACTTATTAACTTTGTATCTAGGTGAGGTTCAAGCTACAATAATATCTACGTGGAATATTTGTCTTGTGGATTGGTGCTTTCACAAGTCTGGCATGTGTCTATTCTGGTTTTACTGTGCATGAGCCACCAAACCAGTTTCCCCTGTGTAGACTTAGACAGTTCCAGATCTAACCTTCATGTTCAGGGACTCAACTTCTTTGCAGACACATGGCTGCCTTTTGCTTTGAACCCACCTCCTCTCCAAGAGCTTATTCTCTGTTATGGCTAAATTTTCCGCTCAAGCAAACAAGTAACATTTTTAAACATAAATCGCTAAATAATCAAATAACGCTCTATGATCATTTCGTAGAACGTCCAATACAAATACACCCAATAATCATACAGAGCTTTTCAGCATCTTGTTTTCTGAACCTGATGCATCCAGATGTGTCACACTTACTGTGGTGTATTCAAAGTAATAAAGACAGTTGTCTGTGAGAATGAACCACCGCCGTTTCCAGGTTTTCACCCGTCCACCTGAAAAACAACAACATGGTCATAAAGATGGGTGAGGAGAGGGAAAATATTTTCTTAAGCGGTTAAAGTGGAAGAGATATTAGTCTACAGTTTACATTCCTACATAACTATGTGGCTACTTTTTCTACAACTGTTTTAACTACGACAACTCCGATCGTACATACCTCCTGAGAAAACAAGCAGCAGCAGTAGAGGGTGGAAATCGCAGGGAGGAAGCAGACACAAAAGGGACCAGAGGATTCAGAGGGAGACAGAAGACCAAAAGAGAAAGAGAGAGGGGGAGAAAGGAGAGTAAGAGAAATATATTAGTGACACACAGATCACAGGTCCCGCCATGCAAAAGAAAACAATCAGATTTTGAGCCTGCTGTGGCGCAAGAGAGTGAGTCTCTCTCTCTCCTTTGTGCTCCAGTGATGTTTTAATCAGTGTTAGCTGACAATTCAGGTGGAGGCAAAGATCCAGCAAACCTCAGAGACAGGACGGAAGGTTCCTCATAGCATAAAGAGCTCAGAAGAGAACAGAGTACAGTGGCCCACAGATCATGTTTTCTCACTAGATCCTTTCAATATTCATCTTTAACAATGATAAACAGAGTTTGTCAGCAGAACTTCAACTGTACTAAGGCTGGCAGGTTGCAGCAGTACTCCTCAACAAGGCTGAAAGGCCTCACTGGTATCCTCTCACCGAGTTTAAGGAGCCAGCCCTCTCTGTCCGGGTTGAAGAACGTGTGAGTCAGGTCGTTGCCGTCGTCCTCTGGGATCTTGAAGGGCTCATTTTTTATGCTTTCGTAGAGATTCTACAGTGACAGACATGATAATAAACTTAACTTAAAAATGTTCATCATTTTAATTGTCATTGTAATGTTAACTGTAACTTGACCATCAGCAGAGGAAGACAACAAAGAGATTATCATACTCTGAGCAGATCCTCTGGCAGGTCTCCTCCCTCATTGATGCCACGGTTCATGGAGATGAAGCGGTCCAATCCAGGCTTGTCCCTCACGTTGGGGTTATGGAGGCTCGTGTTCAGCATGATGATGGCAAATGACAGCACATAACATGTGTCTGCAAGCAGGAGAGACATGCAGGAGAATGAAGCAGTTATGAGTTTTGTTCTGTGCACTGACTGAAGTGAATAATCATAAAAAAAGTTACATCAGTTAATAAAACATTTTGGTGTCATAATTTGAAATATAGCTATATAGTGCTACGATAATTCTATCTGAAATCACAGTCTAGACTTCACAGGTTAAAAATCTACTGTGATACTTCTGTTTCAAATAAGGGAATTCTGAATGAAGATCATCTCCAACTATTCAAAAGATTCCCTGTGAAGTTATTGGCTTCGATCGTGTTTGTTGGAGGGAACAGGAGGGATAACACACAGGGTAATGCTCCTAAGAGTCAGCATGGGCAGTATCTGTGTCATAGCCTCCATCTGAGATGCCATGGTCTGTAAATAATTAAGCTCTCATGGCATGCATGGTGGCTAGAAGCGAGTTCAACTGTTTAAAAGCTGTACCAATACTGAAATTCTTTTGTACACAGAAATATATATTTGCTGGTATATTAACATTTAAAATCTCATATATATATATATATATATAAATAAATATAAACGTTAGGGATAAACACATTGCATTATGGTGAGTAACACTTAATAGAAACAATGGGAAAACTCCACAGTGAATCGTTAAGGAAATAATAACACAAAACACTTTTACTGAAAAGCGATGCTTACAGGAGTTCCATTCATATCATTTTTGGCAAGAGGGTAAATGTCTGTGTGAAATCCCTTCCTCTCAACTAATTAAATGTTGTGTTGAAACGAATCAAATAACTGACAATGAAATGTCAACTCAAATGTAAAAAAAATTGGCCCCTTCCTGCGATCCATCCACTACAGATAAGAAGCTTTATTTACCATAAAGCCTACCTTACATAAAGCAGTATGAGTGTTTGTTTTTACCTGTGCTCTGGAAGACACCGGGGTTGCAGTGGCAATATCTCTGAGCAAAAGCCTCCATCATTCTGTCAATCTTTTGAGCTTCACCGGGCAAACGGAAACTCCACAGGAACTGTCTGCAGAAAACAGGTCAAGGTTTAGGTCAATTCTACAGAACAAATTCTGCTCAAGGTGGATTTCAACAGTCACAATGGCTCTGTTGTATCAATTTTCCCTCCTTTAGTTGAACTGGCAATGAGAGTGGGACTTTCCATTGTTGAGGGTTGTTTATCTGAGAATGTCAGGATACTAGCAAAGAGGTTTTGTCCTTGGCTCAAAACAAAAGAAAAAAGGCCAGGGGGAACAGAGTTTACCTGAGAGCCTGTACGAGGTTGAGATCAGTGAACTCATGGAGGTCCACAAAAGCCTGAAGAACTTTGAGGTTGAATTCGTCCCTGGAGTGAAGAAACAGAGAGTACAGTTACAAAGGCTGACTCAGAATGAGAAAAAGGACTAAGTGTATTAGTAGGCATAGCACCTTTCTCCCAGGTAATCTCCTATAGCCGTCTTGTTGAGTCCTTCTCCTTTGTACAAGAACTGAGAGACGTCCTCTGAAGTGTGTCTGAGCATCTCGTTCTCCACCAGAAACACAATGCCCTGCAGAGAGCAGAGACAGTCAGTTCCCACACAGGCAACACAGACAAATTATACCTGTAAATATACTGAGGACTTTTACCTTTTTTGGGTCCATGTTGAATTTCTTCCTTCCCATTGCCACATGCCTACTTTTCTGTAGAGTTTTACTGCAAAGCGGAGAGACGTGGTTTAGGCTTTGATCAAATCACCCAGTGGTCATGGTCAAACACAAATTACTAAAGACCACACAAGAAGAACTTTTTATGTATTAACACTAGTTTTTAATATCCTTCATTACATCACGCACATTTGCAAACACTGATGCTGTGTCTTGAATCGAATTATTTAGTACACTCATATGTAGTTAACTTGTACACAGTATATTCACTGGCGTACTGTTTGAGTAATAACAATGCTGCCCCAAATTATACTCACTCACTGGAAAGCATATTGACAACAAACAACCACAATTCCTACTCAACAAAATATCTGACTACTGCTTTGATGACGTTACTTAAAAATTCTTGTTTAGCTTTCTTGTGTGTGCCCCCTGTCATGGGACAAGGTAATAGATGCTCCTTTGACACCAACATTTTTCTTTCTCCATCCTCTCCTCTCTCTACTTTGATGGCCCCGCCCTCTATGTGTAACAATTCAGGTGTGTAACTGAATGTTACCGTACTTATGATTATGAATGTACTTTGAGCCCAAAATAGCAAATGCAGATATTGAAGTACAGCACAAAATATTTTTTGGGGTACAGTAGCAGTATTACTATGAATGTTCGTCTTACCTGCCCTCTGTGCTGGTCTCCAGTCCCTCCACCTCCATAATGGCTTCTCTTAATTCCTCCCTGAGCCTCTGGATCTCTTGGAGCAGGACGCCTTTTCTCCTGCGGATGTCCTCGAGCTCAGAGCGCTCCTCTGGGCTCAGGTCTACTGGGACTGGAAGGGAAGAAAAGAAGAATGACTCCGCTGCTGCTGCTGCACATATAACAAATGGTAACTGTGCCCAAATAACCTGAGGCAGAATGTCTATATTAGAAACATAAAAGCCTTACAAATAAAACTATTTTGAGAACTGCATTGTTGCTCAAATTGGCTATGACCCATTCCTTCCATCTTTCAATGGAAAGGAGTTGAGGAAGTGAGATAGTTTCTGTGGTAATTGAAGTTTCTGAAGGTGAATAAAACACATGCAATGAAAAGACAATGGGTGGGGATGTTTGTGTTTAGTTTTCTCTTGTGTAAAGATAAATACCTACGATGTTTTAAACAAAGTTAATTTCTCCCTTTCTCATCCCTCCCTTCTCTTCTCACCAACGTGTCCTTGTTACACCACATTTGTGAGCAACAAACACAGAAAACAAGCGAGTTCAACATAAAGTACGAGAGGAATAGCGCTGCCTGCACACACTGAGCTGTGATACGCTCCAGAGACTCACTCAATGGAAACCAACAGTCAGAGAACACAGTGGCTGTAAAACTCAAGAGACACTGAGATTTATAATATAGTAAAGAAACAAATTGATTTTAATTTGTTTGGCTCATTGTGATGAGTTTTCAATGCGACTACTTTCCAATGTTGTCATTACAATAAGTGTTCAGAGCAAGGTATTGTGATATTTAGAATGCTCGATAACATCTTGGCAAAAGTAATTCTTACAAAAAAGCATTAAAGGATGTTACAATAGTCTTTTACCATAGGCCTTGGTGATACATCCCATTAACAAGGTATTTCCACAGCATTCCCAGCTACTGCGAGTGATGTTTGTTTTGACATGGTTCAGAAGGAAGCCTGACAGCTGAGTTACACAGTTCCCTGAACTTATTTGACCCCATGTGTTAGTTCACCATATCCAATTACTTTTCTCAAAAAACTATTGTGGGAAAACATCTAGTTTAGATGATAATAAATTGGGTGGAGAAATTCTGAATATCATATCATAAAACTTAGCAGCACTTTACCCACACACCCGTGATAACCATACATTTAAATGAACATCTCCATCAAACATTTTAATCTAAAAGTAAACATGACTTTAATGAATAGGGAAAAGCCTATAATATTGTCAGCTGTCAGTTTATTAGGTACATGAATACATGCAGTCTAATGCAAAAGTCCTGCAATAACATTTACAGATATTTAGTGTTTTTGTTATTCTTTTGGAGAGGTGTACAGTATTAAAAATGTATAGTCATCCTGGAGGTTGTAGTTTGGGGTTCCCTTTTAACCGTATTGCATTACACATGGAGCTGATATATATAGTGTGGAGGAAATACTAGAAACAATTGTCAGTGTAAAGCAGCAACATTCAACAGCACCACAGACTGCAGCCTCCGAAGTGACAGTTCAGGTGCAATGTGTTGCAGCACACAGATCGTTCACTGCAGCAGCTTCACGCAGGTGTCCTTCACCTGTCTGTATGTAAAGCCACGTTTTCTGTCTCGATGCATGTTGAGCAGAGATGTCGTGATGCTGTCCACAGCAGCCGGAGCGAGAGTCACAGTTTGTGATCGGGGCTCCTAAAGCCTCCAGACCTCCAGTGTGTTTACTCTGTTGAGCAAACAGCTGCCACAACCAACCACGCCCACAGTCTGGATCACCTGCACGGTTTGACTCATCCTGCAGGAGCAACGCCACCGAACACAGTACGGGCCAGTGAAAGAAACACCACACCGACTCAACAAGGTCCTGCTCATTAACCTGGGAGGCAGATCCGGGTGTTGAATGTCTACCGACGTTAGCTTCGAGCACATAGCCAAACAATCAATAGCTGGTTTTCTCCAGGCTGAGCTGGTACATCTTAGTACTGTGTTTCAACACTTTAAATACTTGACATACACACTCCCTCCCCTGAATCAACATATACACATACACTGTGTGCTCAGTGTCACGTTTAACTGAGCTACTAGCGAATACACGACTAGCCGCGGTTAGCTAGCGGTAACCTGTGCAAACAGCTAGTCGGTTAGCTAACTTACTGTAGTCCAGGTCATCCATTTTGGGCGCTTTACTCTTCGGCATAAATATTTCAGAGTCGACTGTCATTCAATATTGGAAAATTAGGGATATATGTGTAAATATATCCTCAAAAACTACGTGGAAAAAAAACGGCCAGAGCCTTCGTATCGAGACGCTGCACCGGAGACAAAGAAGGTGGCGACACCGGAAATTGTGTCTGTCAGTCATGTGTGACACTTCCGGTCAGTGGTTTTTCAAAATACAATCAATTCTATTAAGTGATAAATGAAGATATAATGAAGATCATGTTGGTGTTTGACCTGAATAGTCATATGTTACTGCTCTTATATGTAATATTCCCCTGGTACTAAGATGTTCATAAACTTTGTTCATTTTACATAGAGGTATAGCGGAACAAACTTTTGAATACATACAATTTATAAAGAGTAAATTATATTTTGCTACTATAATTATAACAATAATAGATACACTGGATTGTTTGAAAGTTATTGCACATCTTTCTTAGCAGGCACTAGGGGGATTTTCATATTATCTATTTCAAAATAAAAGACTATTATCTGCAGGTGATAGAATCTATTTTAAGTCAGGACAGTAAGAGAAAATACATGAAATACACTAACCTAATGCATCAAAAAGAATGGATATACAGGTAAACCTGTAGAATGCAAAACATTCCATCAACGCAGTTGGTCTCTTTCAACGTGATGATCTCACAACAAAGCCTGAGCTTTTCAAGAGGATATTTAATTGTTGTAAAAACAGAAAACAAACTGTATTAAACGGTCTTTGGGGTTTGTTTATTTGTTATGAGTTCACTGCCATATTTCCTTAAACTCAGGATTTTGATTCTTTCTGGGGCCACAAGACCGACAAATGTTTTCAGTTTAACACTAAACATATATCGACAAGTAATTTACAAGAGTTATGCAGTAAAACTACCCCAGTGAAGAATGGCCTGGATAAAGAAAAGAGTGCAACAATCATATTTTATTTCAGTTATTGATTTCCTTTTTTTATTTTAGCGTGATTGAGACAGTCTTAATCTGTGGGTTGTACTTTAAACAATGCCATTAGATACCAAGAAGAATGTTGTAACTTCCTTATCCTGATATCACCTGGTCCCTTCTGTTCTGTAAACGAAAACACATGTTGGTTTGACAAAAGACAAAATCACAGGAGATTTGGTCCAGATAAACGTATTGTTACATTTATTCCATACCATGTATAGCAACCAACTGTACATTGTATGTATTTTCATTAATTTAGTAATAATTACAATTGCATTACAGGCAGCCCACTACAGACATCTTAATTGTATCATCAACTGAGGAGTAATATCAAATTCGTCTATGACACCATGGCCTGAGCTATGGCCAGACCACAGTGTTTAGGGAGGTAAAGTGTGATAACTAGTCTCACACATCAAGAGTACACATTTGGCAAAACTCCATTCAATGTGTCTATAGCTCCCTTTACAAGGTATAGATACAAGCCTAGACTCAGTACTGTAATCAAATTGTGTAGCAGTAAGCACAGTGTCCATGAAGTATAGACTAGCTCCAATGTGCATTCAAACGGAAAAAAGAAAGAAGAACTAACAGCCTGGTGAGCAAAGAGTTTTACTCCACATTTTCTGCAGTCAGGTTTGAACAGTTCATGATCAACAGCCAGAATTTACAGGCTTAATATACAAAGGCATTGATTTTTCCAGGCATGACCATGACATACAGTATGTTGACGATGACCCAAGCATTCAACACATGATCTTACTGATCGACACACTGCACATTCTAAAGATTTATCATTTGTCCAGACCTAGTGCATCGGCAGGTTTAAATAACAACATTCCTTCACCGGGCTCCAGGATCTGCTGTTTTGATTCACTTTATAATTTGGAAGCACTGGTGCTCTCAAGATCTTTTGAATTTAAATCTCAGTCTTTCACTTACATCAACAGATTGGCTACACTCCTGGCTAATTCCTCTCTGTGCAAATAGTTTTTCCTCCATTTGCTTTAGTTTCTAAATCAAAAGTCTAATCCAACGACACAGAGATGTTTGACTTTATTGTTTCCTTTTTTGTCTCTGAAGCAGGATTTTTATCTCTAAAAGATTTTGTCGTCAAAGTCAGTTCTACTCTTCAAAAGCTACACTTGTTCCAACCGACACATTTGATCAATTTCATGCTAAAGATGTATCTATCTAGTTCTTATTGTTTCTGTACCAGGCTATTAGTGCATCCATTTTTATAGAACAAAACATTTTATCTGACTCTGCATGACTAAGTCTTATTGTGCATTCTAGTGTTGTGACTCTCTGTGCTGCTCCAACTCCAGTTATTGTGCAAAATAACTGCATTACATGCTACTTCACAGAGGCATGTACTTACACTTCCAAAGACAACAACTCTAGTAATAGTGATACATTGTAGACATAAAACAGTGAGAAGAGCTAATGGTTGTAATTCTCATGAGATTTCTTAAAAATAAACAGTCTAAAACCAACGACAAAGAAGCTTTGTTAAGACATTTTTATGTTCAATATGCTGCAGTCTGGTATCACTGACATCATCATTGTGCATCCACTGGCTAAGAAAAACAAACTAATGTAAGAATAACAGCAATCGTTACCGATCAACGGTTCCATTGCTCATTCTCATGTAATGAACCATCTTGATCTCGTTGCTTCACATCATCTCAGCCGCATGAACAAAATGGTCATTAAAGTGAATTTTATCCACATATTCTTCATTAATGCTTACAACTGAGCATCACGCTCAAACATAATGTTAGGTAGATGGGTCTAACAGTTTGTCTGAGAATATAAACATTGCTTTTATGTAGAGGACGGACACTCTGATGGGTGGATGGAGATCATGAACGTTTAGGACTCTTGTCAAAGTAAAAAAGGGCAGAGGTACAACTGTAATGTCCAGTGTCAGATAAGGCATTCCTTTTAGGTCATGTTTTTATAATCAAATACTTGGACATTTGGGATGGAAGATGGAGAGTTGGGAAGAATTTTTATTGGGGTCAAAGCAAGCATGTATTTTATGTATTTGTATATATTTTCATGTTTGAGAACTCTCTCTTAATTTAATCTGACTCCTCTCCATCTCTAAGTAAGGCAAATCATCAGGTAGTGCTTTTCAGCATGCATACGACTATGTATACATCCAACACATGCACTATCTCCAGAAAAATCCCATTAACATTCGATTGTTCTTCCCTCTTATTATCCAGGACTGTGCAGTTTTCATGCTTCTCAGCGTACGCTGAGCATAATCCAACAGCTGTGCAATGAGGCGCATTTTCATCCATTTTCAAATTTGCTATTAATCCCTGCAGTCATGCTCCAATGATGTGTGGCTCGGTGGGTTATCCCTTTCATTAAATCCCAGGAAAAGCAGTTTCTGCAATCTAGGCTATTTTAAATCTCTCACACATACACCCCCTTCTCTGAGTATGGACGGCAACAGAGATTACGTAATTCCTCAGCGTATCTGTCAATACGCTCAACCAACTCCTGATTAGAATCTGGTAATCTGTACTCCAGAGTCGCCGACAATGAGGCGGGCCATAGAAGCGTGAACCTGTAAAATATTGAGAGATCAAAAAAAACATTATTACAGATGAGCAGTTTCACAGTAACTAACACCACAGAATTTATAGTACTGAAGACAGCAGGGATGTTCATAATCAACCGGTAAAGTTAAAGCAATAGTCAAGCATCCAAACAAACAGCCGATCTTTATATAATACAAACATGTCAATATGATCTTTATCTGGCTTAGCCATGCAAAGCCTATAACGGTTACATGAGCAATGGATTTACATACGGACGCCCTAAATCCCAGAAATAACTGTCATATCACATCTAGTCACCTAAAGTTACTACACACACATAACACCACTTCAGTACAGAGCAAATTTTTTCCTCTTTCTGACCTGTGCTTGAAGCGGCCCGTAGGGCACCAGCTCTCCATCCACAGTGAGGGTTCCTCGTGTAGACAGAGGCTGCAGCCTGAAGGCCCTGCAGCTAACATGGCTCACATACGGCGAGTTGACGGAGTGGTGGTTTCCTCTTTCCATTGCAAAGAACAGTCTCAGTAGAGTGGCTCTTGAGATCCCTGCCCTCACAAAGGTCAGGTGGATAAGTCCATCGTCAAACCTGGCCTGTGGTGCAGCATGGAGGTCAGCCCCAAGGTGGCTCTGATAAAGGGCCAGGACCAGGACAAAGTCCCCTTCAATGGTGACCCAGTCTCTAGTGGGAAGGGGTTGGTCGAGGGGTGGTAGCAAGTCATCCCTAGGAAGGTTTAAAGGCAGTGAGACAAAAGGACGGTTCCTATGGGTTCCTGCTGGCTCAGCAATGTCAAAGTTAAAGGATGAGGACGGTGTGCGTAGAGAGGGTGAGGGTGAGGTGGAGTTTGGCGTGTTAGGACGGGGGACAAGGTAGGACGAGGAGTGTGGAGAGGCACAAGATGGGGAAGAGGGCGGAGTGGGAGACAGAGACAGGGAGAGGGAGGGGAGTTTAGGGGGGAGGGAGTTTGAATGGGAGTGTTGGAGGAGGGAGAGAGGCCTCGGCCTGGAGGCGTTCTGGTTTTGGTCAAAGGTCTTAGGCTTGTTAGAGAATGGAGAGTGACGAAAGGGAGAGGAGATGGTTAGAGATCGCTCACGAGCCACATCTAGTGGGTAAGGTTCTTTCTGGTAGTAGGTTCCATTCAGATCCATGTCCTCTACCCCATAGGATGTGCCAGAATCTGCATCTTCCCCCTGACTGAGAGGCTGGTTAAAGAGAGCGTTGGCTATCTGGCTTGATGGGGCTGAGTTCTTTCTTTGAGCCTTTCTAGGCTCCTGAGGACTGTCTTGATAGGAGAAACCACCCTCTGACTCTTCATCTGCCTCTCGCCCCATGTCTACCCCATAGCTCTCTCCCAGCTCTCTCGCATTCAACACTCCCTCCCCCTCTGCAGAACCACCACTGCATTCCCTCTCCTTCCTCCTATCCTCCACCTCCATCTCGCTGGAGTGCTGCTCTGCAATTCCCTCCTCTTCCCTTTCATCCTTTATCCCAGCCAACCTTTCTTCCCTTCGCATATTGCATTCATCCCTTTCATTTGATTCTGAACTCGTCCCTGATCGCTCCTCATCTGCTTCCATCTCCATCTCCCCCTCCCTCTCTCTGTCCTCTGCCAAGCTGCTGGCCCTCACCACACCGGACCCTCCTCCTCTGGCCCTCCCTCTTCTCCTCTCCCTCTCTCTCTGCCTCTCCTCTTTTTCCCTCTCTCCCTCACCCTTACGCAGGCTCCTCTGTTCGCTGATGCCCATGTCAGAGCTGGTGCGATGAATGGGTGGTCGGCAGAAGCCGTCAAGGCCTTCTGTGATACTACGGGAGAGCGGTCTCCTTGGTGGAGGAGGTGTATCATCTGGTGATGTGGTGACAGCAGAGGGCGGCAGGTACGAAAGTCGACCTTTGTAGGATCGAAGAGAAGCTATGCGCACCAGGGTGCCGAGGGTGAAGCGGGCTGAACCCAGGCCACGATACCTGTAATGACGAAGATTTCATGTAAAGCTTTTGTTGTAAAAACTAAGTAATATTTCCTAATTACAATATAATAAAGAGGATAATTATAGTTATGCTTAGATGGCCAAAGCCAACAATGGATTTTGTTGAGGTAAGAGCAATCAGACACCCACCGCTCACTCTCTATGTCCACATCAGACACAAAGCCCCAGGCAACAGAGAGGAAAGAAAACAGTCTCCTGGGTGCTGCAGGACGACTGTTGCTGGAGGGAGCAGGGCTTGTTGTCACAGCGACCAGGTCCATGGGTCGGACACCGCCTCGACAGAGCAAAAAGCAGCAGTTCAAAAGGAGAGACTCCCGAAGGCACATGTCATACCTGAGAGATAGAAATGAGACGGAACCACTTGTTAGTTAAGATAACAAGAGAACTGTATTATGTTGGTCTCGATAACCAAGTGATGACAACCACCTTTTGAGTTTTTTTCCAAGAGCACACAACAACGTGTGAGTATGGAACAAGGTTAATCTGATTTTGTGCAATTGAAATCTGAAAATCCATGTACCCATGACCTTTGAACCTCGGTCTAATCTGTAAGCCAAGATAGACTTGTGCAAGGTCTAACAATGCTCTGTGTCTTGTGGTGAGCAATACCTTATTAAAACAAAAAGTAATCATCATATCAGAGTTTTCAGGATGAAATAGATATGAACACTATCCTTAATTAGCACTTCATGCTTTGTCTGGGTCGACACTTTTCTGTTGGGCTGTAAGAAGTAGTTTAAATGTAAAAAACACACATTTCTCTTCTTTATAATCCTAAAACACATGCTTACCCTGCATTGTGGTTGATGGAGCCAGCCAGTGCGTTCCCAGAGCCACAGGGCAGAATGCCAACAGGTATCTTTATTGCTTGTTCCCAGTCTGGCCGCTCCATCAGCCCATTAATGACCTACAGGAACACGACATAGAGTATCATACTGATGCAACCAGTTTGACCCATACGTGAATGTGGTATAAAGTACACAGTACTACATAACTTCTATATAATATATTCATTGAATCCCACCATTCTTAGTGCACAGACAGAAGCATTACAAACCTCATGCAGCAGGCCGTCTCCGGAAACAATGATGATGCCATCCCACTCTGGGAGCGATATCTCCCGGATGAGCTCCCTCGCGTGGTTCTGACGCTCTGAGACACATTACAAGAAGAAAATCCAATGACGCTGAACACCTGTTACACATTTATGTGTTATCTAAATGTTTTATCTGCCTCGTGATGCTTCTTTGGCTGAGATGTGGTACCTGTCTGTATAAGGTTGTAGCTGATGTTGGCTTCTCTGATCATTGGCAGGATGTGGGTCTGACACCATTGCATCGCCTGGCCTCTCCCACTGAAGGGATTGACCAATAACAGTAGTCGCTTGGGACGAGGTAGCAGACTTCTTGAAAATTCTACATGAAAAAATAAGGGAGAGAGAGCGCAAGTTAAAACAAAGAAAGGAACTAGAGGTTCACTGCATTTTCAAAACCAGCCAACTGGGACGTAAGCTAAGCTGCCATTGCACAGTGTGGCCCAAACCTTTGAGTGCATTCAACTATTTGAGCCTTTTCTATTTCCCCTCAAAGGATTTACTTGTTGTTAATCAAGAGAACTTCTATTAAACATTTCAATTAATATACACGGGCAAGGAAAAAGTAAGCATTCAGAATATAGAACATAGGAAATAAATGAAACACGGTATGAAAAACTAAAGCAACTGTGTGCAGAGGTAAATCATTTATTATCTAACCAACTGCTGTGGGAGACACTGTACTCCTCTACTGTCTTATCTGTGTGGAGCTTGGAATAAGCAAAGCCATTCTACATTTAGCTCTAAGGTTTTGGTGTTTTATAGATGGTTGTCAATGGTGCAGGGAAGGAGATGACGTGACAACACGCTCAGATAATCCTGGATTATGCAACAAACGGCACGAAAGCAAATCAACGGAGAACACTAACCACAACTAAAACGTCCATAAGCATAAACATTCACAGAAATGAGGAGAAATATTGTAACTAGGTAAGAGAATGAAACAGAGAGGCTATGAGTAAAGGCTATGTGAGCACAGTGAGTGGAAGAGAAACATGAGGGCAAACTGTCTGAATAAAATAGCAGGGATTAAAATATGATGAGGCAGGAGCAGACTGAAGACAAACAGGGGGATGAAGGAAATCGAAAATGACTGATATTTTCAGTAAAAGTCTGAGGAAAACACACAGTGAAAGAGAATTAAGAGTGAAAGATTCAAGAGGAGGAAGGAGAGAGGAAAAGATGGGGGATGCTGGTTACCAAGACGATGCACATATAAACCAAGTGGAAGTAAACACTGAGTGGGACCTTTCTATCTGTTTGAATTTACAGGCTGAGGGATACAGTGCGTGGGAAGGTACGGAAAGCAGCAGAGGACCCACCCTCTCTGTCTCTACATTTGATAGTGAATGATACAGACCGTATGTGCAGGACAGATAAGGGTGAAGAAAGAAAGATGAGAAGGATTATGGAAGAATGAACCAAAGTAAAAGACGTTGTTAGGTAAAAAACACAAAAGAAATCCTATCTAAATACGATACATAATACATTCCACAACCACTTATTATGGATTAATGGTAGTCCTTTTTCAGCGAGATGAACTTTTAAATGCTCAACCACTCTTGCCCTCAGTGAACTGTACACAGAAAGGGCTTTGGTCACTGTGACATTACGCTATACTTAGCAAGCATTTACAAAGGAGGCATAAATCAAGGCAGTGAGAGGTAACATTGTGTGGTTACTGGTAGTAAACAACAGGAATTCAAGATTTGAGTCAGAGTCAAAAGTAAGGCACAGTAAATATTAAATTACAATGTTATCATATTTAAATGATCACCACTGCTGCTTTAACACAGCCATTAACTACAAGTCTACAGTTTTAATGAACAAAGCAAATTCAAGGGGTTTAGAATTGTTGCAATTCATCAGAAATTTTAAAAAGAGTTAATGAGCTATTGTTTTGAGCTTTTATGTTGATATATAAATATATAAAGCAGTGATTATACCTAGTCATTCAATGATATCAGCTTGGCTGTACGACATTGTCGTGGGCATTTTACCCAATTTTGTCATGTAGACCACAAAATGAATCAATAAATTAAAAAAATTGGCGGAAATATCAGCAAATGCATCATTTCTAAAAACTACCAGCCGACGGTGTGGTAGAATACACAATATGAGTAGTTAATTGGCTACTTCAATGACCAGTTTGGTCCTATAACAAGTGAAAGTCATAACACATAGAAATAAGCCGAGGCATGACACAACTTCCAAACTAGAAAGACCTGAATCTACTGGGAAACACTCACCTGTGTCAGCAGTGACGGTCACACCTCTGAGGAGACATTGCACGGCAGCCGACCACCTCTCAGCTTCAGGCCGGCTTTCCGCCAGGTAGGCCCTGACCTGTCTGCGCCGCGACACCCCTTTCCGTCGTTTCCCTGGTGGGTACCAGTATAGCACCAGGAGAGGGGGTGCAGGGGCACGGGGGCAGCTGCAACCCACTAGCTCCGAACAGGGCAGCAGGAGACGGGCTTCCTTCCCCGGTCGTGGTGACAAGCGCTGGATATGTATGTGGGTGTGGGTGAGGGTCAAGGCATAGTTTGAGGCCGGAGCCGAAGTAGGGGAGGCAGCGGGGGAGAGTCCGCCTGGACCACCAGGGCTGTTGGGGCAGCTGTTATTGTTGCTGTTACTGCCTGATCCCCAGCTCGCAAACTGTCCATGGAGGAGGGCTTCTGCTGGAGAAGGTGAAGAGGGCTCTGGGGATCGCATCCTCTCCTCTGAAGTGGGCAAGGTTTATCAGGAAAATTACATCTAACAAATTAAAGGGAGGTTTTGTTCTACGGTCAGAGATGTGAAGAGTGGAATATGTCTCCTCTAGATTTGCAGGGAAAACGTGTTTGTCTGAGATCTTTATCACTGAAATCTCCAGCCAATCAGTCAGTGCTTGGTTTCAAGAAACATAGTCACAACAGACTTCCTGTTCGCACCCGTCTTCATTTGATAAAAAAAGTATTAGTTCCAGTTCAAAGGTTCTTCTGTTTAGCGTATTTATCCAGTTAAGATAGGAACTCCCAGTTGAAAAGTGAACAGGCAACACATTCAAAGAGAACAGGACTTCAAAATGAATTTTCCACTTCAAGATTCACAAAGATTGCTTACATTAAAAAAAAAATTACAACACAACTTAAAGCTGCCAATTGTGATAACAATTTAAGGCGGCCGAGCAGCTGCACAACATTAAAAATAAATCTTTAAATAATTATAGAAAACTCTTAGTTGCATTGAGAAACTGATTAGGTATGAATAAGACAAATAAACACAAGTTGCTTAAACAATGAGGCTACAACAATTCAATTAACGCACAATTAAAAACTGTAAAGTGTGGTGCATGGTAAGTGCTGTCCAAAATGTTATTGATGCCATAAAGATATGGTAAATTAGGCTTTTTCAAGACCTTCGATACCTCTAGTGCTATCTTTAATCTCAGTGATATATGTAGGAGGCAGAAAGGAGGAGTGACTGGGCTAATCCTCTAGACAGTAGTGTGATACATTAAAGTTTCATTCAAGCTAATGCTGCTGCGTAACTTGTTTTTTTAGCGACTCTGCACAAGAGGAGGGTGAACACAAGGTCAGACAGATGGACACTAGACAACGAAAAATCCAAAACAGAAACAAAAGACAAACAAGGAGACGGTTTCAGGTAGGTGCTTGGTTCACGTCATGAGTCAAGCCTCAAGTTCCCTCCCTAAGATCTCTGTTCCTGTATGAGGGCAAAGGAGGGAAAGACATCATTTTAAAAGTGGAAAAAAAAAACATCAAACTACACTGCAATTTTTTGAGCAGTTACTGTAGATAAGAGATTGACACAAAAGAAGAAAACAGACTGAAGTGTATGAATAGAAAAATGTGTGCCTCTCCAAGTTTACTTCGATTCCACAGTGCCAAGTAAATGAATAAAAAGAATAAGTAGAGCAGGACTTCCATGATAAGATACCACTACAGGGTGAAGCAACACAGGCTCCATCATGCCCCTTGACCTTAGGTGTGCCTTTGCTGCAGCACACAATGACTCAGAGTCACACATCCTCCAACGACATGCTGAGACATGACATTATTTTGGACGAATAGTAGAATGAGAATGACCATAACTGGTTTGCATTCGTGTCAAGCATTCCGATGTTTGTCAAACAGGATTTGCAGACCGCGTCTCTTGCACAATCCGAGTCTGGGATTGAGATTTCGCAAAAAAATGCTGACTTGAGTGCTCCTGGATTTGAGAGGTTTAACCATGTGCATTAGCTTGTAACAGTCTTACTGAACAAATGCTTTCCTAATAGATTAATTAGGTTCATGATTCAAGAGTAACGCAACAAAGAAAGTGAGCTATGAAACAAAAACACCTCCCTGTGTCTGTGATGCATCCCAATACAGTGACTTTTATAACGATTATATGATTGTTAATCTATATGGATGAGAGTTAACAGGTATGTTATGTCAGCAGGATCTAGTACATTAGACTTTAGTATGTCAAAGTACAGTTAGTGGAACATCACCAGTGGGACTTGGTGGACACCCTAAATGAATAAAGCGGTCACACAGTCAGGGAACACACTGTGGTGCAGACAATATCAATACTTGGCTGATGTCCTGTTCTGATAAAACCCAGAATATGAGCTCAGATGCCCATTGTTGCACTTTACGTCCTTGAAATGCAGGGCGGGGACTCAGAATTAATAATACCAAGAGGCTAATTTCGTCTCCCACACAATGAGCTCGTTGTTGACGGATTTGTGGTATTTTAAGCAAATGTTTCTGTCGGCTTACACTTTGAGCTGAATGACACAATAACACAACAAACAGTGGGATAAAGAGCTCGTCCCTTAATAACACCGACGACCCAAAGTAAAAAGCTCCGGAGGCTGAACTTTAACCCAACGTTAGCTAGCAGGTTGACAGCTAACTGTACTGACTGTACTTCAACAGCCTTGGCTAGCTACAGTGCTAGCCGCTAAAGCGTTGAGGTTATAAACAAAGAAAGGAAAGAGGTTGAAATAAATGAAAACTAGTCGACGCGGAGTCAGAGTGATGACAAACGCCGGCTAATGTTGATAATGCTGTGAAGTGCCGGTTGACAACGCTGTGGCTGTTAGCCGGGGGCTAGCAGTTTTGCTAGTCAACATGTAGTTAACAAGTTCCAGCAGGATAATGTGACAGGAGAAATAGTTAGTATGAAAAACATCGGGTCTCACCGTGGGTTCAATGGAAAGCTCCAGCTGGACATCTTCACGTCTCATCGCTCGCTGGGTGTAATGAGAATCCAAAGTTAGAGGAGATAACGTTACATGGCAACGCTAGCTAAAGGGAGATATTAGATTCTGTGCAGCGAAGAAACGAAGACACGCTAAACCTCCAGGTTTGTGTTTACGCCCGAGTGCGACCGCAGGAGACTTGAGGTGATCAGGCTACAACAAAGAAAGCATCAGCCCATAATTACCTCATGTTGTCCCCCCTCACGACGAGATAGTGGCTCGCTATGAAAACTGTGGCTCGGTGCAGGAAGTGCCTGGAGACGCAGGAGCAGCCGCTTTGAGCGGCGGAGAGGAAATCCAATGGCGATAAGGAAAACACTGCAACACCCACCGACATTCTCCAATCATTGACAGACCACCGCTTCCTGGCCGAGTCATGTTTTTCCAGGAGATTTATATCAATGATGATCAAAATATTTGTCAAGTCACATCTACATTTCTTTCCTCTTACGCATGGGGAAAGAAAACAAACAAAGAATAGATGTTTTAGTCATGGCTCATTACGCTCCATCCATGTCATCCTCTGATGCAAGTCAGTGTGCAAGCTGCCAAATAAAACCCAGGAGACAAACTCATTGTGTACGGCCAAATCTTTTATTTTATCAGATTGCATGAAAAAATAAAAAGACATTAGTTCTTGTAAGCACGGCTGGCTCTGCGACCACGAGCCCTCTCGAACTTCCTGCCCTTGGAGCGGATGTAGGGCCTAGAGAAGAGAAAACAGACAGGTGTGAGATGATGGCACCACAAAACAAATGTGTATATAGAGGAACTTAAGTGTCTACAAATGTCACAGAACAAAATGACCACGAATTCATTCAGATTATAATTTCCTTCAACCTCTGCAAAGAAACCACTTCTAACATTATGATTAAAAGGCTCTACAAAAGGAGCCACTAGATTAAACATTCAACATTTTCTCCAAAAGTAATATTCTTGTTAAATTGTATTAAAAAGAGATCAGAGCAAACTGATTAAAGGTAGCTTAGGTGTACCATAGCTAGTGTTAAAGCTTAGAACATAAAGCAGATTATGAACAAGTTAGACACGTTTTGTCTTGATTATGCAGAACATCACCTATCTGCATAGTATATTTCAATCAATTTGGAGTTTTAATTAAATCATTCAGTGTAGAAAAAAACCACCTAATTATCACCTTATTTGAAAATCACTCAAAAGTACTTCCCATTTACCAGAATAAAAAACATCCTTTGAATTTAAAGACATCTACCCCCTTATCACTGAAACTGGTTTGTATGTGAAAACAAGATCAATCACTTAATGATCATGGTGAGTAAGTGTACCATTTGACACCTAAAGGAATTGATACTTAATTAAATTACACAACTGCCGACTGATATTTCTTATTCTATTTAACCATTTATGTGGCCTTTAGCATTACCTGGTATATCATACCAATCATTAATATTAAGGTGATTACACGAGTACATTTTCTTAGAGATGTAGCATAAGAACAAACGAGACTATCTCTGATTGTGTCTGAGCTGGAGGAAGTGTGTGCTTTATATGTAATGACAAGACTCAATCTGTATTGTGATCTTTCCTCCTAATTTTGAAATTAACTGTTAATATACAGACTCAGGACTTTTTTGCACAATTTAACTAAATTAAATTGACGACATTGGTAGATGATACCATTCCTCCAAAAGTGCATGGCAGAACCATATCCGTTTGTTTTTTATGTGCCACACAAGTAAGGTCATAGATAAAATTATCCTTCTATTGGCTTTTCAATGGTGCATTTATCTACATTAGGGAATATCAAGTGTAAATTTCACAATCTCTAAGATGCATGGACATTTGTGGACAGGTCCATCACTATACAGAATTATCAGACAACCCACCCCCATGTTAGACACCAAAAATGTTATAGTAATTTCCAAAGCTTTTTTCTCTAGTTTATGTGGTAGCCAGACTGACTGATCAAAGCCCTGGAGCAATAAAGGAAATGGATGAGTCATCCTTAAAAATGTTGCTGTGGTTAACAATGCGAACACAACTGTGTACATACTTGGTGTGGCTGTGAGGGGTTCCAGGGGCTTTTCCAAAGTGCCTGTACACCTCTCTTCCTTTGCGGGGTCCTATAAAAAAAAGTGTTAGTGACATTCAATAACTTGTTTACCGCATCACAAAAAAATATAGGCAGAAAATCCTGTTCTTTAGACCACCTGAAAGTTACAAATAAAATTGTATTGATTGATATTACAATAATAATGTAAACTAAAAGCAGTTTCTTTTGTCACCCCTCTTCTTGCTTTTAGATATTCATCCAAAGACGATTTATTGGCACTGCAAAATGTGCATAGGGTCACAAGGGTGAACAATTGGAATCTTAGCCATTATGCTCACTGGACAATGCTATGGAACTGCATTTGTTTTTCACTACTTGATGCCCTGACACTGACAGAACAATGACTCCTAACATTACTGTAATGTCGTTCAAATTCAAAGTTACCTGACAGCAGCACTGTGCCCTGTCCTTTGGGTGAAGCCAAAGCCAGCTGGTCAAAGGTCATCACCGTACCGCCTGCCTTCAGGATTCTGCGGCGGGCACCATCTGTAACCCTCAGAGCACAGATCTGTGGACAACAAACAGGACATGAAGACTATTGAAGAGATTTCCAACAATATTACCACATTGAAGAAGAATCACCATGGTCAGATGGACAATATTGTTCATCAGAGAGGGAGGAGAAAAAAGAAACACTGAAAGGATGAGGTACCTTGAGCTTGGGGATATCCTGAATCCTAACGTCATCAGTGACTGTTCCAACAACAACAGCAGTTCTGTTCTCACGGCCAGGCATCTTCATCTTACGAATCTGAGGAGGTAGAAGCAAAGACACAAATTCAGCTTCCTCTTCACCATCAATTATAGACCATATGATCCGTCAAAGAAACTCATTCAATGAAGATTGGGGACAAATATGCAACATAATAGTTGATGGACATAATACATCATATTCTTCAAATGAAAAACAATCCAATTAGTTTGTATGTAGAGGGCAAGGAGCCGATTTCTATTCACACAAATTAAATCAATCCCAATTTTAACACTAAGACCCAGTAGACCAAACTACCTGAACAGAAATAAGGATGTACTAATACAAATCAGAAATTGAATAACTAAAAAGAAATTGCCACAGCAAGTACCAATCGGAATCTAGCACCCCTAACAAAGTCTGCATGAGCTTAACTTCCTTCCGGAGATCTCATTAGGTAATTAATGCCCTGTCAAATAACGCCAGGGATGGCATTAGACTAACAACTAATTTTTCATGTGACCGAACTCGTATATCAATTTTCACTCAATCTTGACAGTGACTTTGCTGACCTGAACTGACTGCTATAGTACCACTGTGAGCACTACAGGGGCTGTTACCCATCCTTCAAGTTCAGAGACTAACATACAGAAGCTATTCAATTCTTTTACAATTACCAACTTCTTATTGTGATGAATTTGTCCCGATGCAAACGCGATCACTATAAACTGTTTCCGCTGTACTAGAATTGTGTCGGGAGGCGGCACAAAATTTGACAGAGCCTCGCAAATCTCTATGGAGCAAAAACCCTGTCTGAAGTTGAGAGGGTGAGAGAAGGGCGACTGACCAGGCGGGAGATAGAGATGGGAGGCCTGTTGGTCCTGCTCATGAAGAGCCTCCTGAGGACCACCTTGTTGAAGGAAGCATTGGAGCGACGGGCCAGGAACCTGTACAACTGTTAAGAAAACCAGGGGGATGGTTAGACATCTCACATAAGATCAGACTGATAGTATTGTGCTTAGATGACAACAGGTATTACTTCAGCATGGTGTGTGTGTATTTACCTTAACCAGGAGCCTCAGATAGATATCCTGGCTCTTTGGCTCCTTCCTGTGTACCTTACGGTCCTTGTTGTGCCTGATGTCGACTCCCTTTGTAAGTGAACATAAGCAAACAATGAATAACAATTCATAAGGCAGCTCTTACAGGCAAACTCATCAGCACTACTAACGCGCTGTGGAAACCTTAGAACCAAGCTACGTTGCTGGACTTTCTGAACATTAAGTCTTAACCTGACGAATTCAAGATATGAATAAGCACATGTGCGTGTGGACATGTTTATCACTGCTAACGACAGGCAGTTCACCATGTAGCACAGGAAGGTACACACGTTGACATTCAGCTGCTAACAGCTATCACGAACTGAACCGCAACAGACCCACTGTTACTGTACAAGACTGAAGCTAATAGTTACTGAAAACAATAACTCTTAAAGTAAAGCAGTCGGTGGTTTTTATTAATATCCCGCTCTCTGAAAACAATTCCCACAGCTCATTTCTAGCGAGCTTCAGGGAGTGTAGCGGCTACACAGGGCTAATGTCGGCGCCGGGCAGGCTGAGCTAACATCAGTAACACGCTCAATCTTCAGGAAAATAACCACAGAGCTGCTTCACAAACATTGTTTCGAATCAGTGACGGTAACTGTTGAGCAGATGCGATGTTTTAACACAGAGGATGATCGTGGATCCTCAGTGTATCGTGTTTAAAATCATAGACTAGCGACACCTACCATCTTGGACTCAGAGCGAAAAGGGAAAAGGAAGAGCTCAGGTCTCGCGATAAAAGATGTTGTGAAATCTCGGCATTCTGATTGGCTGGTGAACACGGGCTTCCTGTCGGTTAAAGTAAAATAAAATATGAGAGGATTTTGGGATACTGCCCCCAGTGGCGGAAACCGCGAGAGCGACAAAGGGTAATCTGCTGAATCATTTTGATTTGTTTCATACATTTATATTGTTCGGATCGGTCAAGAAAACACATAATCCATCCACCCCTCCAACTGTCCATCTATCTATCTATCTATCTATCTATCTATCTATCTATCTATCTATCTATGTATCGCTCAATATAATGTCTCTTTTTCTGTTTGTTATAAGGAGACTGAGCAAGTAGTCCAAACAGCTGGATCTATTTCATTTTATTTGTATAATTTAACATTTATTCATAATTTTATATGATTGGTTGCTTTGCTGTACTGGAGTGTTATTGGGTTGATTTCCCCCCAAAGTATTTCCAGTAAATTGTGTTCTTTGGCTGTTATTACAACAAACACTTCCATCCACTCTTATTTGTTATGCTGTTTAATTTGTTATCTGCTCCGTACCTCACAGAGCCTCTTCTTACCTTTAGTAATACGTTGTGGCCTAGATTAATAAGGTTTTTTGCTTTCAATTATACATAAAGTATTTAGTGCAGATTGTTCTTGCTACACTTTTCAAAGATTAACCAAATATGAATATTAAATTCAGAATGTAGGCTATAAGACATACAGTTAATCACACAATTACACAATTTGCCTCTAAAATACAAGGTTCTTAATAAAAATAATCATTTAAAAATGTAAGCAATATCTTATTTACCTTTATTTAAACAATATCTCACAACAATAATCTTAGTCCAGTACTGAAACAGGTCGACGGGTTAAAAAAAGTTCATTAGCTCTACTGTTCTCTACATCCTCACAGGAAATGACGAATAAGTTTATCATCAGGATGTTGTGTTATGTACATTTACATACAGTGTTCGTGTAAGGAAGTTGAAACAAAGGGAGCCATCACAAACCAACAGGAGTGGACTGATCAGCTGATTCACAGAGATTTATATGAATCCTCCGGAGCTTCTTAATGACACCTACTGACTCTGCAACTGACCTCTGGCCTTAAAAAATTCCTATCTACTATCATTGTCTTTTTACAAAATTATTCCACCACTGAGCTGAGGATCTTGGGTTTATTCCAGTTTGTGGCTGGGCTGCTCTCTGAGGTGGCACAGGTAGATCGTGAAAGTCAGTGCGATGCCTCCAAGAAACACCGTCCGCGCCACAGGAGGAACCAGAGAAAAGTTCACTGCCTGAAATTATGACAGAGATGAAAAGGAAAACAAAGATCTGTCACTTTACAGCTGTGTCTTTATATAAGCACTGTATGCAGGTACATCTGTGAGTCTGTGTGTGGAGCAACAAAGTAGATGAAGATGAATAATACATGAATATCTGACCTGCATTGTTGACCAATATATCACTCCAGCCTAGATAGATAGACAGATAGATAGATAGATAGATAGATAGATAGATAGATAGATAGATAGATAGATAGATAGATAAATAGATAGATAGATAGATAGATAGATAGATAGATAGATAGATAGATAGATAGATAGATAGATAGATAGATAGATAGATAGATATTAAACAGACAAATATTAAAAACAAACAACATCTCATTGCTTAAACGAGTGAAAAATTAGGCATTAAAAGACTTAAACAAATAGGTTTAGAGTCATGATTTAAAAACAGGTTAAGGGCTGGTCAGTGTAATCTCTTGCAGGCAAGGAATTCCAGAGGCTCAGGCCCTGATGGCTAAAATCCGGTCACCCTCTGGTACCGAAACCTTTACATATGAACCACTAGCAACTGTTGTTTGGACGATATCAGAGTACAGCTTGAGCAGAGTTAGCAGCTCAGTAACATAAGTAGGAGTAAAGACTTAAAGACTAATAGAATCAATGTACCTTGTAAGATGTCCAGAATTTCTGTCTCCAGTCTTCAAGAGGATCCTCTCTTTTTTCAAGTAAGCTTAAACCTGAAGAGTCAGAAGTGTGAGGCTGTTATATGGAGCCTTTGTTGGATCAAATGTCTTTGCTTGTGTAAGATGGGTTTTGTCAAATATGTTACAAGTTTGAAAAAATAGCAACAAAACAGATCAGCATTTCATCATTTCCCAAACAGAGCTTCATCTGGTCGGTAGAATAAACACAATACAGATTTAATAGTGATTGTAACACACTAACCAATATAAAAGGCACTGATGGTGAGAGGAGCTGCGACCAGCTGATCCACCACAACTTTCCCTGTCACCGCCTTCACTCCCCCCCCTGGGAGCATCCTCTCCAGCCACCTGAGCCAGTGGTAGTTGAGGTTGGCATGGAAACAGAAACCGACAGTCGCCACTCGGGCCGTCTGACCCCAGTTGATTCCAGTTGAACCCTCTGCTGTGGACCCTCCCAGCACGCTCTGCTGGATCACGTCAGCTGAGGCAAACAGAGTTGTATATCCCAGGACGTTACTGATGTAGGGGTGAGCTTTGAACAGAGCCCAGGTTCGGTTCATGATGATCAATCTGATGAGAGAAGAATAAAGGCTGAATTCATTCATAAAAAGACCAATGAATGTCACTACTTGGCAATGGCACTATTATGAGAGTGAAAGGTTTTTAAACAAATTTACAAATAAAACTGAGGTCTAAGGGAATTAAGCAAACTGACAATTTGGTAATAAATTACAAACAATCACAAACATGGCTTTTATCCATATACGAGTCAAACTTACCTTTCAGCATGACTTTCCTCACCCTCTCCTTAAATGTCCAAAACCAATGAAACACAAGTTGTTGTCTGATTGGTATGTTTAAGACGTGAGGTAGCTTAGTAGGTGAAACTACGGCCGAGGGAGGTTTTCTGCCCGGGGTCAAAGTTCTGCCAATGTGATAAGACCTTTATCAGCACAATGCAGAGGAGTCTGAGAAAAGACCACATGTAAGGAGGAGTGATAAAGAGGTGACCAAGAGAGTAATATTCTGCGGTTTACAAAAGAGAGGTTATGAAAAAGCATCCAGACAAACTACAATTGTACTGAATAAGGTTAAGATCACAAATAATTGACCGCAGTTGTGTCAATGAGCTCATGACACACAATGTTTTCATGGCACAATGTGATATGTTACACCTGTTGTCATGTAAATAAAAGTCACTTGATTAATTGGACCCTATGTCTGTGCAGAACATACTTACCACAGATTATTCCAGCCAAGTGAAGTGGAGAAGTTGAAGCCACAGCAGAGGGTTGACTGTGCAGCTCTCTGGTCGGAGCAACATGTGCTGTCCCTATAAATAGAAACCACTCAGTGCCAGTGCTTCCCTCATTTGAGTAACATGGTGGAAGATGCACACAATCTTGATTGAGCACGAAGTCAAGTTGCTGCATTTAAGTTGGAAATGATGTAGTTGAAGCCTCACTAAATCATCTTTTCATCCAGCATGAAGCTGAGGAATCAAACATAAATATACAATATTTTTGTGCTAATGTTAATTTAAATATTAAGAAATAAGCGAAAATGCTATCAAAAAGAGCTGTGCTGCGACATAGACCTCTAACACCTCGCGGGAAATGCTAATAATCTAGTCTAGATATGCTACACACATATATACAAAACTTAAAACAGTTTAGCAACACAACAGGCAATAACCATACCAATAACCATTAAATGTGTCGTACACATAGTACTGTCCAATTACTGTCTGCTCGCAAGTCTCTATGACCTTCATGTCCATAAACCTAACCCTAAACCTAAACCTAACCCTAACCCTATCCCTAACCCTAACCCTAGCCCATAACCCTAACCCTAATGGCTACCCTAGCCCTAACACTTCATAAATTGTTTTTTTCCCTTCCAAAGGTTGTAGAAGCTCAGGGATGGTATCAATCCAGCGGGAGTGCCAGCATTAGTAGGGGTAGAGCCTACTCGCAAGTGTCTATGACCTTCTTATCCATAACCATAACTGCTACCCTTACCCTAACAATTCACAAATTAGGTTTTTCAAGTAAAGATCTCTGGATCTGCCCCTTAATCGGCATTCCGAAAAAATTCAATGGGTTCTCCAAAAGACCCAGTCCCCATCCCTCCACCACATTTGGAAATTGGTAGAGTTGCAAAATGGGTTGTGATCCTGTCAGCAAATGAACAAATGAACAAATTAACAAACAAACCAAGAAACAAACTAAGGTTTAAAATGTAACATCCTTGACTTAGGACCTAAAAGCCCTGCATGGCAGAAGTAAACCAGCGACAGAGAACCATGTACAAAGAAACATGAGTCAACAGTTGAACAACCCATAGAAAAATGTGATAATATAAATGTGGAATAAAGGATTTAAAAAGGTATAAAAAATGTGTCGGATTGAATTTTATTGCTCCGTTCTCTGTCAGCTTTGTGAAGAGGACAGCCTGTTCCCCCACCTGCTGCCATAGACATGTTAAATTCTCCACGTGGAAGGTGTGCCATTGAATTGCAAAGGTCAATTAAAGCCACTAGCAACCGCGTTAGCTCTTCCCTCTGAGAATGTGATAATTGGGGCCAGAGTTTAAGCAGATCAATTAATTGCTTGTTAACTGCCTCAACCGGTGCGTTTGTGTCTCCCAGTATTTAACAAGCTGCCTTTAGTGTGGCACACAATGGAGAGACGTGTGCCCACACCTCAGGGAGCGGTTGACTCCTCAGATAATTGCCTCCTCCTTTTCAGCTCCTCTCATCTCGTCTCACTTCCTCTCCCACTAACAATTTGTCAATTTGGATTCCATTCATTCTGCAGAAAAAAAGGGGATTCTGTACATTTGCATTGAGCGCTCACGTCACTTGACTTCATTTGTGCGCACAGACGCAAACACAGACGTACATCCACAAATAAACCAGCACACCTCTCCCTCCCTCCTCCGCCTGCAGCCTCCCCTGCCCTCAGTCTGTGGGCTCACAGGAAGAAGCGCAGCAGCCTGTGGAGAAAAGGTAAGAATGATCTTCTGCTTATTTTCTCCTATTTTAATTGCAGCTGAGGAAACAAAGTGCAGTTACTGTTTGTTTCTAATTTATGAATCCAGAGTATTTAATTATAGGCAGTGGTGGAACAAATACTCAGACCATTTACATCGAAACGAGCAGCAATGCCACAATGTAAAAAAAATACTCTCTTACAAGTTAAAAGCCTGCAGTCAAAAGGGTAAGTGTTCAGTTTTATCTACACGATGTACTTAAAAAAAGTAAAACAACAATTTGCAATGCAGACAGTGGCTCCTGTTAATGTTATGTTTGTGTCTATACAGTACATAATTGAATCAATACCACTGATGAGAAGGCAGTATTTTATAATGCAGCTGGTTGAGATGCATCTGGTTGAGATGAGATGTGTTTGTTACACTGACCAGGATAATAACTGCAGCTGTGAAAAAATAAAATAAGGTAAAAGTACTTCCCACTGAGGTGTAGTGAAGCATACAATTAAAACTCATTATTAAAGGAGAAGTTCCCTCAAAATTGCAGTTACCTAAGTAATTGTACTTGGTTTATATGGCAAAATCTAATTTTAAATTAAAAGCATTTTAAATTTGGTTCCTTTTCTCATATTAATAAACCGGCTAATATTATTAAAATACATGATAAATATTGTGGAGGTCACAGGCTATGAAATAGATAAGTCCTTATTATTTTCCTTCCATTTAAAATCCTCAGTGATATAATAGCTAAGTTGAATTTGTGTCGTCTCACCATTTTTACCTACTTTCTTCATGTTGTCTTTAAATCTCACACCTGTCTCCTCAGCCATGCGACCATCCATCTCCGTTACTCTAGAGCCCGGTTTGGAACAAGGGGGGCCTTGGGGTCGTGACCTCTACACTTTTGTAACCTCAGCAGCAGGTCACATGATGAGGACCCTGCAGAAACCCCGGAAGAACCGGCCGTCCAAACGGCAGGTCAACCACCGCCGCTTCCTGCACAACATGATTCAGAGGTGAGGAGGGACGTCACAGTTAGATCCAGTGTCCTGAGGCTGCGGCTCCCAAATTGGGGGTCAGTCCCAAAAGGAGCTTGCCATATAATTAGATAGAATAGGAGAGAGTATTTCTAATATGCAAAGAGTCGTTTATTAACAGCCTATGATTGCTTCTTTGTTATTAAATTGGCCTAAAATCCTATTAAAAAGTCTAAGAAATTGAAATCACTCTTCAGCTCCATTTCGATTAGACGTTTATATTTTCTATTTGCTAAGTGAATAAACTTATTTTGTGGAAGTACATACATTTTTCTGTTTTTCCAAAAGGTGGATTCAAACTGATAACACTCATGTGTACGTATGATAAAACTGAAGTCATAGCCATCTGGTTCGCCTAGCTTAGCATAAAGACTGGAAACGGAGGGATAGACTAGCTTCATTCCAAAGTCATTGTATTTAGCGTAGAAATAGTCCTGCATACACTACGTTTTGTTTATCACAATTTGGTTTTATAGGAATTACATAAACCAGTATATTTACTAATATGTCAAATTATTCCTTCAAGGGGACATGATTCAAAAAGTTTGGTAGCCACTATCTGGTGACATTTTAAAAGCTAGCGGTGTTTCAACATCTCGTCTTTCTCTCTCTCTACAGAAAGTTTGCAGACATAGAGGCGGCGAACCAGCGACTTGCATCGGAATCGTCTTTGCAGCCAGAGAAGCCAGCAGCTGGTAGCCCCTCCCAGAGCGGCCATTTACAAGACGCAGAGAAGGGCAGTGATCACACGGGTGCAGATGATGTCTCAAAGTCTGTGACGGACATCTCTGATGAATCACATCAAACTGAAGTCACTGAAAAGAAGCATCCCGACTCTCAGGATCTGTGGAAACCGCAGCGCAAATCAAAACCCAACACCTGCACCACTGCTAAAAACAACCAGGGCAAAGGGAGGAAGAAAAAGAGAAGTGGAAATCGTAAACTGGTTGAATTCACATCTCTTAGTTCCCCGATGATACACATTATTACCACAGGGCAGAGGTCTACGACAGTCCACTGAAGTCCATTGACAACCTCCCAGAAGACACATCTCTACAGAACTCAAGTTTCGACCAGTTGGGCCAAAATACGGACACGTCTCCATCCTTCTCTCCGGAGCTCTCTCCTCTGTCTCTGGACTCCTGCGACTTCTCGATCCAGATGTTCACGGATGTCTCGACCTGCACTCAGGCCCAGAGGAGCATCGCCGACATCGCAGAGAGTCCGTGGGCAGACATCATGGATCTGTTCAGCGTGGGCAGCAAGGACCTTGGGGGCTGCCTGGATGTAGGCGCCTATTTTCAGAGTATCTGTGCAGAGGTCGGAGCAGACGATTCAACATTCGCAGACCAGTCAGGTAGTTTCACAGACAGCATGTGGAACGAGACGTCTGACATGGAGGATCCACACCATGACAGAGAAGAGTATGGTTATGAATATGGATCCAGTTGCCATGGAGACCAGGGATTGACCGTCAATCAAGCTCTAGAGACACAATTCAATCATTTCAAACCGGCTCAAAGTTCAGACTTGGCCCCGAACCAGCTCCCCACGTCAACCAGCTGTTACTACAACATGACAAACCTGCAGACACACCAGCCAACCGAGGACCTGAGTCCCTGTAAACTTCTGAACTGTGACAAGAACCAGAGTTTTACACCGTTTGAGGGAGTTGCTCAGTCGTTCTCTGCCCCACTTCATGATCCTGTACATCATCCTGTACCCACACCACCACATGAACAGGACTGGCTGTTCCCTGATATCCTCAAGGAAAGAAAGTCGCCTGTTTCTGTAGCTGTGTGGAGAATGTCATGAACCAGGCTCCAGAGTGATTACCATTCCTATGAATGAGCAAATATGGATGCATCAATTTCAATCAAACCATGGGAACATTAGTTATAGTCCAACTTTTCATCTGAAACATGACTCAAATCTGATTTTCTTATAATCAAAGCTCAGACACTCAAAGGTTCAACCACTTCAATCAATTAAAACATTTAACAATGACTAATAAAAATAGAAAACATAAATATGAAGTCATGTGTGTAAGAAAAGGTTTTTATGATGAATTTCAGCTCATAAATTTCAAATAAACAGTGACGCAGCTGTCTGTTTTAATTACTAGATTAAAATGCGTTTTCCTGATATTTAACTAAATCATTTGATCATGTTACACATTAATACACTCACCATGAATTCAATCTGCTTCATTTTCAGGGTTTTCTTGGATTTTTGATTTCAGGGCGTGTGCTGATGACAGTAGTAAATGTACCAAGTTTGACATGTTCTTGTTTCGGTGATAAATATCTATAAAGGGAATAAAATTCATACATGCTGAGTGACACAATTAAAATGTTATGTTCACTGTTTTGTGAGATGTTTTTGTGTAGTGTGCTTGTGTGTGGACTACACAGCAGTGCAAAGAAAAACACACACTCACACAAAGATCAAAACCAACAACATATATTAAAGTTAACCCCAGTCAAATGTTTTATAATTACAGCATCATTAACAAACAATAAAAGGCTAAAACAGTAAAACATGTTTCCAAAAATGTTTCAAGTTCCAGAGTAGCCATAGACAAACACGCAGAGAAAAATAACACCTCAGAGAAGCACCAGCCTCGTCTCTTGCTACAGGTGAACAGAAGCCATCTGTTCTCGTTCCAGCGGTTCACTCCACGCCTCTTCAGATTTCGGTCGATCAGGGCGTGACGCTTAGACGATGATATGACATTTTGAGATCAGAACATTTAGGAGAATCGTACAGAGCGACAAAAATATCAGCTCATTTGGCTTTATGCTGTGTCAGCCTCCTTGGGATAAATTATAACCTGACAAAGCACGCCTGTGTTTGTCCTCACTGGTAAGTGTGTAAAGTGCAGCATTTACACAATATCTTAAAAAAAACACAGCTTCCAACAAAACCATTTGCATATTAGTAAAATAAAACAAATGTACATACAGAAATTAAAAAATGTAACCCTTTGGTAGGGTGTTAAATATATGTCCACAGTAGTCAAACTCTTTCTCGACCCGACTGGTCGGATCTTTCTTCCGCCGTCACTAACTGTGCATTATGGTGGCAAAAAGCTATGATACACATTGGACATCAGGCCTGCAGAGTAGTGCACACACTTAGTGGTCTTGTTTTCTCAGTGCAATATAAACCTGTTAATTAAACAGAAGGAAGAAGAGAAAGGGGCAATCAGAACAACCCTGATAACAGAGAACTGTACTGTACTGGTCCTGTGTGTCATCAACTGTAAACACCAGCTGGATCATTAACCCTTTGCCATAAAGTATCAACATAAATCTAGAAAACAAAACATTCGAGAAATTCCAGGAACATAATATGTAAGAGTTTAGCTACACAATCGTTATTTAGTTCCAATTATGAGTTAAAGCGCCAGCGACATTCTTTCTAATTTAAGCAGCATGTCTCAATTCATCAAAGGAACAGGTCAACATCATGGGGGAAACGTCCGAAGCTGTTTGACGGGGAATCATTTGTCCGACTACTTTTAACCTGCAGCAGTGATTTCCAGAATCTGTGCTTACAGCATCTGTGTAAGAAATGGAGCAGCACATAAAGGTGTAAATTAATCTTCACATTTAACGGTCAAATAAACAAATAGGTCCACTAACCAACATGTTGAGCTATTCCTTTCAAACATTTCTGTTTGCAGACACCACATGAACATCCTCAGTCTTAAAGCTGTGACAGGCAACAGGTGCTGACGAAGGTCCCGAACTAAAGTAAATTAAATTAAAATGACCTTCATCTTTTAAATGATAAAAAAATTCAGAGGATTAACCTCAAAACTGTTTTTCACAGCCGGGTCATCATCAAACTCCATCTGTTTGGTGCACACGAATGTTTGCCATTTTGACTTTCGATATCTAGGGTAAAAAAATCTACTATTTGTTCTACTTGCTGTTTGCTTTATAAACATGAACTCCTCAGTGCCTCCATTGTCTTTTTTATCTAATACTACTTTCTGAAAATGCTTTGAGTCTCGTGCTCACTTATTTCTACAATGGTCTAAACAGGAGCTGTGAGCAGAGTGCGACGTTATTCTACTGAAGAAATCCTCCAGCAGAGTCACTGGATGAGACTTGAACACCTCACCGGCCTCTACTCCTCCCATCTACTCTACTTGACCACTATTCTACGTTTACTACAGCTCTAAATCCCTTTTTCTCATCCATACGCCCACCATTTGGTTAAAAAGAAAAGCATTGTTTGATCAATAATTTACACAGTTAGTCCGTAAAAAGCAAAATTATAATGTACAAGATGTGTGTCAAAATAAAATGTGATGTTTTATCAGTCTAAAACGAGAAAAACAAAAGATGTATTGAGTTGCTTTGGGTAGAAACAAATTAATACAGCAGCAGTTGTGTTGCTGTTGTTGATTTCTACACCAGCAACGACTCTAACCCCAGTGGTCATCCATGCAAAGAGACCCGATACTGTTACGCTCAGTGAAACGAGGCAAACCTGCCCGACATGTAACACACGTGACCCAACATGCAGTGCCAGTAGGAGCAGAAATAATCAAAGCAACTTCTGACACGAAACTGAGCCGCACAGGAAACAACCAGTGATCAATAACTTAAGGTCATATTTCATATAAATTATACAAATTTCTGATTTCTGAAGCAATTTGTTAAGATTCTAGTTAAAGAAACAATCTAATAAACTACTGCATTGTCTAACATACTCATTCTAATCTATAGAAAAAGGTTTTATCGTTTAATCCCACCTTTAGTGTGACTGCATGTACAATGGACTGCTTTTTATGGTCAAATGAGCTGAAACTGACCTGTGACATGAAAATGAGATCAATATGTTACTTAACTAAATTTGATTAAATACTGTTTTGTGTACCTCACTGTTTTTTTCTTTCTGTTTTCCAGATAATTCAATTTCCATTATTAAAATAAAAGTTAATTGCCATATTAAGATGTCAAAAACCCCCATCACATTTGCACAAAACACACGCTCATAAAGAAAGTGAAACTCTCTTTTCCATGTCCTCATTTGATTTCCTCTTATTGGCTTTTCTATGTAACATTAATATAGATTGTCTTAACACCTCTCAGAAGTATTTTCAACCTCCAGCAGCCCTTTGTGAAATCAGATTGTGTATTTATTCAATCCTCATCAACGGGTTAAACATGGCTTAGGTTTGAAATACCTCCTAATGTAAAAGACATGAACACCATGTTTTCTGCTCTCTGAGCACTGTACAGCATCGTGAAATCAGCTGGTAACAATTCACTTTCCCCTTTGGAACCCTGGGAGATGGAGTTTAGATTCTTAGAAGTACATTACAGAGATGCAATGTAAGGTAGAAATCTCCAGTGTCTGTTATGTCGCTTAGTTTAGGTCACAGTTAGTTATAAAACAAAAATTATTTCCAGTTGCCCCTTTGTAAATTCTCAATTTTACATCATTTTCTGTACTTAACATATCAGGTTGTTTTATAGTTAAAGCGTCTGACGTATACTTCTTATACATCTTATATGTCTTTCTGTTTCTTTCTTACCATTTCTTTTTATAAACTAGTGTTATTATGTAGGGTTTGTGTGTCACTCCTTCACCCCCCACTAGTCCAGACTATATGTTTGTTTGTGTGTGTGTGTGTTGGTGTGTGTGTGTGTGTAAGTGTGTGTGTGTGTGTGTGCGCGTGTGTGTGGTGTGTGCGTGTGTTTACGTTTTATGTGTGTGACTGAGTCTACGTGTCCATCACTCTGTGTTGTTGACACTATAAGGGGGTGGAGGGTCCAGACTGTGTTCAGAGGCGGGAGTTTGAGTTCCCGGGATTCCAGAGGAGGGCGTCGGAGAGGCTGGAGGCTCTTCTGAGTCAGAGTTCTCTAATGAGAGGTCATCGACCAACGCTCTGCGTCCACGCATCGCCAGGTTCAACGGAACACGCCTGGACAAGAGGAGAGAGTTACAGTAAGTCTTCTGTGGAATTAGTGCAAGGTGAAACAAACACACTCAAAGAGAGCCATGATTTCTTTTACTTTCCATCAGCTAATTACTAAAAACTAGACAACAAACATTGTGAATCCATGATTTAGGGGATTATGGTTAGTTATTACTCTTCGATGAACCGATTGCTTATCCTACAAAAGATTCAAGAAAATAGTGGGAAATGCCAATCACACGTTTCCAGAACCCAAAGTTACATCCTTCAGTTTTGTCCAACCACCATTTACAGACACAAAGATTTTAATTTTTTTCAAAAGAGGACAAAAGCAGAATTTCACTTGAAAAAATATCTTCTTAGCAATTGTTTGACTCTACAGTGGTCATATTACCATATAAAGGTGTATATTTGACACTTTTCAGGAAAGGATTAACACGATTATAAAATTTTGGGAAATATGATGAATCACTTTCTATGAGATTATTGTAAGATTAAAACATCTGCACATTAAATGTGAAGCTTCAGTCTCAGCCAGGTATCTTAGCTTAGCTTGAGGAGTGGAAACTACTAGCCTGACAAAAGTTAAGCAGCTTGATATAAATGTTGTTTAATCCTTACAAAACACTAGGTGTGAAAAAAGCACGTAATGGGTCTTAAGTTCTTTGTCAGGTGGTTTTCTGTCTGAACACAATGCCTTTACTCTTGTTTTTGTATGGATCGAGTAAACAAGGTCTAACGTGCCAATCAGAGAGCTTTAGAGGTGCAAGTAGTCTGATTTTGTTGCTATTCGAGGCCAGGCCTGCTGTTAATGCTGTGCATAAAAAGCATATTTTTACAAAAAATAAAATCAATTCTTAAGAAAGTTACATATCTAGATGAAATGTACAAGACTTACGACACATGTTAGAAAACAAAAAACATACATGGTGACCTACATTTCTGGTCTCCATTCAGGGATGCTGAGTGTTGGTGTGACGCAGACAGATGGACAGTGAGTCAGGGTTAGATGGACACAAATGGATGCAACAAAAGAGCAAAGTAAAACAAATCATATCAAGTTAATGGGGGGTTAAAAACAAAACAAGACGACAATAAACAATGAACATTCAAGGACAAAAAAATACACATACACACACAGTCTCACACACATAAACATCAGTGTTTATGTGTGTGATACGATAAACACACATAAACACTTATGGTTACCTGAGCTGGCTTCGGAGCGAGGCGATCTCTCGCATCATGGTCTGACAGTTGTCAGTGAGCTCCTCCATTTCTCTCTGCAGCTTCCTCTTCTGGGCGTTGGAGCGAGAGTTCTCCTCCTCCACCTCCTCCAGCTGCCTCTTCAGCTGCTTCAGTCGGACCATGGACTTATCAAGCTGGAGGAGGAGGAGGAGGAGGAGGAGGGGGAGCGTAGGGAAGAGTTGGAGGAGAAAGGAGCAAAGAACAGAGAGTATTGCAGAGGTCAGGGTGAGACGTGAGATTGGAGGAAAAAGCGGGCAAGAGAAGGCAGAGAAGGGGACGGTGCATAATAGAGAGATTAGTCTGGGAACAGGAGGACTGATGGGGATCAGATTAAATCTGGCAGATAATCACTGATGATGTTTTGGGAGGAGAGTCAGTGTCTGCTGTGGTAGAGGGATTTATTTTTCGGAGTAGGGTACGTTCTACCTTCCCAATAAATACACAGATGCAAGGGCAGGATTAGGATTAGGTTGGACTGAGCCAGATAAATCATTTTTTAGACCCTCTCTGTGTCCCGGGCCAGAATTACAGTAGTGATCTCAGCTGACGTGGTCCCCATTAATAATCATTTCATGCTCATTCACTGGTTTGACTATTGTGTGTGTGTTTGCTACTGTGAATCACCTGGACTGCTTAAGTAAATGGCAGTTTTCTTACCTGTTCTCTGTACTGGTCTGCATGTCTCCTCTCTTCATCTGCCTGCATCATCACCTCCTTCAGTTTCTTCTCAGTCTTTCGCACCAGTTTGTTGGCGATGGCTCGTTCCCTAAGAGTCAAACAGAGCCAAGGTAAGTGTCCTGCTGCATCAGGTTAAAACATTTACCTCCAATCATGTTTTAACAGTTCATTAAGAGTCAATTCGATTCTTAAATGAGATTATTTATTTTAGATCAATCTACACAACATATCCCTCATTTGTGTCTCCATGCTGCCTTACATGTAATGAATGTAATGCATTATAACAATATTGTAGAATTTATTGTCATTGTTTTGTGTGTGCAATATTGTGATTGAAATGTTGCATAAATTTCTATATATCTTAAACTAATGAGGGACAGCACAAAAAACACAAAGAAGAAGAAAGTATGAAAGACTTGGAGCGAATCCTCCACATGCTACTAGTTTAGAGAATTTGAATGTTATCCTCTGTCTGTCTATGATGACATTTATGTGTCTGTTTCTCTCACTGTCTCTCCTGTTCCACTGTCTCCTCCATTGACTCGATCTTGGCCTCAAGGGCGGCGACACTGAGCCTGTGTTTGCCCCTCACTGCTCCCTCCATCTCCCCAAGCCGGGACTTCAGCTCCTTGTTATGCCTCTCCAGCTGCTCCCGGCCAGCCTCCGCCTTCTGGGCCAAAGTCCTCTCTCCCTGCAGCTGCACCGTCATCGTCTCCACCTGGGATGAGAGCAGCAGCAACAATGTGTGGTTGCGTGAGTGTGTGTGAGCGCAGTAGTGTGTGTGTGTGTTTGTGTGTGTTCAGTACTATCTACTGTACCTGCAGAGTCATCTTCCTTTGTCTCTCTGCCAGCAGTTCAGCGTTAGTCTGCTCCTCCTCCAGCTCCTCCTCCAGCTGACTGACCCGAGCCTCTAACCTCCGCTTCTCGTCAAACAACGCGGTTCTGGACAAATGTGCAATTTTAGTGATAGCTACAGTGACAACAATGCACTGAATAACACAATATATCAGTAGTAAAGAGATACTAACTTTCCAGAGCTGCTGTTGAACATCTCGTCAGCGACCTCGTCTCTTTCCTGCTGAGCCTGTCTCTTCTGTCTCTCTGATACAGACAGTTCCTATACAGTGAAATGGAAGCAGAGTCAATTAAAACACTGATAATCAGATTAAATGTATTCATGTAAAATTTCTGTTAATTAAAAATATTCACTTCAACACACCTCTGTTAATTGCAGGACTTCTGCCTCGAGGGTTTGGATTTTCTTCTCGCTGTCTTTAAACTGGGTGACCACCTCCTCCCGAGTCAACTTGGTCTCTTCCAGCTCCCGCAGAACTTCTTTCATTTGACCCTGTGAAATATACAAATTAAATGTGAAAAAGGCAGTATATTGAAAAGCATAACAAAATTGTAACGAAATTTACCTGCAGCCTCCGTAGCTGCTTCGTAGCATCCTCTTTGCCACGGCTGGATGTCTCCAGCTGGGCCTCGGATTCCTGCAGCTCTGCTTCCAGCTGCTTCTTGGAGGACACAGCCTGAGAGCGTTGAGTCCTCTCCTCCTCCAGCTGGATCTCCAGCTCCCTCACCTGCATAGAAATGAGGTTGAGAGCATTTTGAGTGATTGGCAGAAAGGAGTAGCAGCAATGCTTTATGTGAATTCCTCCTTCCTTCCCCTCTCAACCTGTTTGCTCAGTGCCCTTCTCTTCTCCTCTCCCTTCTCTTCGTTGGTGCTGATCTCCCTCTCAAACTGAGCTTTGAGCGCCTGCAAGGTGACATCCAGCCTCAGCCTCGAGTTCTCCGCCTCCGTCAGCTCCTCCTCCAGCTCCTGTGTCTGAACTCGCAGGTTCTGGGCTTCTGTTTCTAAGGTCCTCCGGCTCCGCTCAAGCTCATGAACCTAATCGAAAAGAAGAAGAGGCCGTGACTAACTCAGGATCGAAACAGAGGAATAACAAACAAGTCCCCTGACAGAGGTCCTTACGCTCTTGCCGACATCATCCTGCTGGTTGACGAGCTGCTCCATTTCTGCACGGAGCTGCTTGTTGGATCTCTCTAGCTCCTCCTCTGGTCCTGGGCCTCCTACAAACCGAATCACAGAGGATTAATCAACACAACCCATTTACATAATGAACCTCCCTAGGTTTTCTGCTCCCGAATAATTTACCTGCAGGGCCCGGGACAGCGCAAGATATCTTGTGTCCTTCTCTCGGCTGTCTGCCTCAGCTCTGTCCTTCTCCTCTGCGAGCCGAGCACTCACCGCCTTCTCCTCAGCCAGACACTGGTGGACAAAGAGGATCAGGTAAAGTTAGAAGGTCAGAAGGAAACAATTCAGTTTAAATGTTGCAGCCTGTGCAAAGAAG